>NW_023270433.1:7748977-7830744 GCF_011800145.1 Mirounga leonina
GCTCTGGCCCTGGGCGGCCTCCGTCCTGCTGGGCCTCCGGCTCTGGCCCTGGGTGGCCTCAACCTTGCTGGGCCTCCGGCTCTGGCCCTGGGTGATCTTGGTCCTGCTGGGCCTCCGGCTATGGCCCTGGGCAGCCTCCACCTTGCTGGGCCTCCGGCTCTGGCCCTGGGTGGCTTTGGTCCTGCTGGGGCTCTGGCTCTGGCCCTGGACGGCCTCTGTCCTGCTGGGCCTCCGGCTCTGGCCCTGGACGGCCTCTGTCCTGCTGGGCCTCCGGCTCTGGCCCTGGGTGGCCTTGGTCCTGCTGGGCCTCCGGCTCTGGCCCTGGGTGGCTTTGGTCCTGCTGGGGCTCTGGCTCTGGCCCTGGGTGGCCTTGGTTTTTCTGGGGCTGTGGCTCAAGCTTAGGTGTTCTCTGTTCTCCAGCAGGTCTGAGGATTGAGTCTTCAGCAGTGGGGAGTCAGAGGATGTCACAGCAGTGGCTGAGGTGCTCTTGTATTCCTGGCAGATAGTGGACGTCTCTGTCTCTGAGGTGGACATGGTCCTGACTGGGAAGGATGAACCAAGAGCATCCGTTAGGCTGCTCTGCTCAGACAGCTCCAGGAGAAGGAGGTGTAGGCCTCACCCTTGCCTCTATTCCAGAGGCCTTGCCCGGCCAAGGGGAAGGTCTGCCAGATGACGCCAGCCCAGCGCTCCTCGGCAACCTGAGCCCTGCAAGTGGGCCCGGGCTGTGGGATAAATGGGAGACACTGAGGGCTCACCATGCCCCGTTCAAAGTGAGGATTCTTCCTCCTGCTCTACAATCACAGAACTAGAAGTAGCAGAGCCCAAATGCACATGCAGGCCAAGGAGTCTCTGACCCCTGACTTCTGCCTAATCTGCTGCTTTGGCTTACTCAGGCCTAGCGAGAGTATTGGGGACTTACAGCCAAAGACGGAGCCTGAAGAGGTCTGGTCGAGGTAGCTGTCGGACAGGGACCTCATCCTGTTGGGTGCAGGCTCCCACTGCTCCTCCTAGGGCAGAAGACAGGTGGGGCCGTTGCAGGCCATGGGAGGCCCTGGGCCAGCGGCTCAGCTCTGGAAGGAAGGCCAGCAGCTCAGAGCTCCTCAGGGGGCCCAGCTGGGGCTGGGCAGCACGAGAGGTGAAGACTGGACAGGAAGGGGAGTGGTCGGACTCGACCGGCAGGGCACTGTGATAAATTTCGACAGTGTTCAAGAGGCTGCTTGGGCCTCAGGTCTGCCGTCTGCAAAATGCAAATTAGTTTCAATGTGGGACAGTCCTCTGTAAACTGTAAAGTGCTGTACCCTGGGGAATGGCTAGTGAAGAACTGAGCTTTTTATGCTTACCATTCTATCCCATTTGGTCCTCCCACATATCTGGGAGGGAACTACCATTTTTACCATTTCACGGACCAGAAACCAAGGTTCCAGGAGCCTAAGCAGCCTGCCCTCGACACAGCAAAGAAGCAGAGGAGCAGAGTTGAATCCAGGCCTGCGGGACTCCACAGCCCAGCTCTTAGCTGCTGGCCGCCTCAGGCCCACTCACGCCTATGGGCAGTGGGGGGGGTGTGGAAGCTGGGAGGGGGCAGGCAGAGTCCCAGCAACCAGCAGTTGCCGGCCCCACATCTCCCCAAGGGAGGGAGCTCACAATAACCTCTGGGCGGGGGGAGGGGGCAGAAAGTTTTGTATTTTTGTGTTCCAGTGTGACCTAGAGAACTGTAGCGCTAGCCTTTGCCATTTACAGCAAGGGATGCTGGTCTTCCATTTACTTCATTTTCATAAAGTTTCCTTTGAACACAAAGGTACTTGCTGTCCGTCAGCAATTGAGTGGGCAGATTGTGGGACTTTCACAAGATGGAATTCTCAACCAGCGATGAGAACAAGCAGTCAACTTAGATACATCTCACAAACATGCTTAGCGAAAGGAGTCCCCAGACAAGCGGGCACACCGTATTTGCCCACTGATGTGAAGAAACATGCGCGTTCAGTTGTGATGTTAAGGATCAGGACAGCCTTGGGGGTGCACTGGGCTAAGGGAGGGGGCATGAGGGGGCTTCTGGGGAGCTGGGAGTGTGTTCTTTCGATAGCTAATGGCGTCATGTGTGTACTCGGTTTGTGAAAATTCACCAGCTCACTCACAATTGATCTGTGTGCTTTTCTATATTTATGTGACATTCAATAAAAAGTTCTTAGAGACGGATTTAAGAATTAAGAAAATCCTGGCACAATGGCCAGTGCACACAGAATTTATGAAGGTGAGTGTGGCAAGGTGTGGGGAGGCCTCTCTATGAGGAGTCCACATCCTCTTGCCCTTCCTCAGGGGTACTCCTTATTGATACCATCCCCATCTCACAGAAGAAGCACCCCAGCCCAAGTCACACAGAGTGGTGGCAGAGCCAGGCCTGGATGCCAGCCTCTAGCCAGTCTGCCTCCCTCAGCCCTGGCTCGGGCTACGCTCCACCCCAGACCTCAAGGGCTGTAGGCCCCAGCATGTGGCCCACTCACCTCTTCCTCCTTGTGGAGGGCCTCAGCTTCGTTTGCACCTGCTGGCTCTCCTGTCAGGGTCTGGGGAGTGGCCTGGAGCTCTTCAGAGTTCCCCAACAAAGGCTTCCACCAGAACTGCAGGGCCCGCGCCTTCTCGCGCTCTCGTTCCCGCTGTCTGAGCTGCCTGCCAAGCCATGGCCCCAGAGTGCTGGGTAAGCCCCCCTGACTCGGCCCACCATCCCCAGGGTCCCGAGAGTGGCCTGAGGAGGCAGCAGGAGCAGGAGGAGCCTTGATGCCCAGCCATTTCCCATTCCTGGTCCGCAGCCCCCACTTGAGGAACTTGCCCCACGATGCCTCGAGGGATGCCAGCCTGCAGGCTGCTCTCCAACACCCGATTCAACTGCAGCCTGGCCAGGTGGGCCACCTGGCTGCAGAGCACCTCCTCCACCGACATGCCTGGGAAGAGGCTGGCCATCAGTGGGAGCACCTGCCACGAAAGAGCCAGGTGTGGGCCAGGGCAGGGGGCAGACGATGTGGTGCTGCCCTGCCCTCGCAGAGCCCTTCTCAGGGCTGGCGTGGGAAGGGTTTACTAGTTCCTGATTTTACAGGGCCAGACCTCCTTGCGCCAGAACTGGGAGGAGCCTGCCAGGAGGCCCCCCGGGAGGGGGCGCCCTGACTAGGCCAGCCGTAGGTGTCAGAACCGGCTCCTGCGGGTCGGACGTCTAAGCATGTGCCCTGGGGCAAGGGTACGGACTTCTCTGAGCTCTACCCTCCTCACCTGCAAATTGGGGGGGTGGGGGTGGGGGGATAATGTTAGCGGTCCCGTGGGGTGCTGAAGAGGGGTAAACAGAGCAGCGCCAGCTGAAGTGGCTGGAACAGTACCTGGCACGGCCTGGCATCGGCAGCTGTTAGTTTTGCTAGGAAACCAGAGCTCTTTTAGGAACAGGGAGTATCTTTAGGCAACCACAGGTATTGACTCTGGAGCCTGCCCCCCTGGCCCAGCAGGAACCTACCTTGGGTTGCTTGGGGCTGAGCAGCAGGACAGTGGCAACATCCAGGCGGGCCCCCAAAATGTTCTGCAGGAGCTGCCGGGTCCTGGCACGGTGCAGGTAGTACTGGGCCTTCTGGGGGTTGTGCTGGATGGCCACTGAGAAGTGGCTATCCGCCTTATGGAACTGCCTGCGGGACACAGTGGGCCACAGGCTGTCGTGCGCTGGGCCCCAGGGAGGGACATGGTGGCTCCTGGGCCCCACTGGGGAGTATGGGATAAATCAGGCTGGTCTCTGCTGCCCCACCTCCACCATGCCCCTCTGCTCTTCTTCTGCCAGCTACCCTTTTTTTTTTTTTAAAGATTTTATTTTATTTATTTGACAGAACGTAAGAGAGGGAACACAAGCAGGGGGAGTGGGAGAGGGAGAAGCAGGCTCCCCGCTGAGCAGGGAGCCCGATGCGGGGCTCGATCCCGGGACCCTGGGATCATGACCTGAGCCGAAGGCAGACGCTTAATGACTGAGCCACCCAGGCGCCCCTGCTGTATGAGACCATATAGTAGCTACACACTTAACGGCCCCAACACTTATGCTAGTACAAGACCCCAGTGTAAGTGAATGTTTTTAATATCCTGGAGTAAGGAGGGCCTTTCGAGAATCTCACAAACCCAGCAGCTAAAAATGAGAAAATTAATTTGACTATGACTAAATCCCAAGTTACTGAGTAGCAAAACCACCACAAAGGAAAGCAATAAATAGGGGAAATATATTTTCCCATAGAAGGCAGACAATAAGCTAAGTTTCCTAGCCTACAAAGAACTCCTGTAACAACAACAACAAAAAGTTTTAATGAGCAATTTATTATTTTTTTTAAAAGTCTTATTTATTTAAGTAGGCTGTAAGCCCAGTGTGGGGCTTGAACTCATGACCCTGAGATCAAGAGCTGCACGCTCTACTGACTGAGCCAGCCAGGCGCCCCTTCGTGAGCAATTTAACAGCAAAACAGGCAAAAGGTTTGGGCCAGCCATAATGACCAACAAACACGAAAAAGATGCTGGACCGCACTAACAATTTAAGCACGCAACATAAATCAACTGCGAGAGAGCATTTTTTTGCCTACTAGATTTGCAGAGTTGAAAACAGTCTTCACGGGGCACCTGGGTGCCTGCTTCTCCCTCTCTCTCCCTCTGTGCACATGCGCTTTCTCTCTCTCTCTCTCGCAAAAAAAAAAGAAAAGAAAAGAAAAGAAAACAGTCTTCACACCCTGCACTGTGGAGGTTTGGGCAAACCAAGACTCTCCTTTCCCGGAGGAAGTTTATAGTGGCTCACTGTGGAGAACAGCTGGATATTATTATGTTTTCTTTTCTTTTTTTTTTTTTTTTAAAGATTTTTATTTATTTATTTATTTGAGAGAGAGAATGAGAGAGAGAGAGAGAGCATGAGATGGGGGAGGGTCAGAGGGAGAAGCAGACTCCCCGCTGAGCAGGGAGCCCGATGCGGGACTCGATCCGGGGACTCCAGGATCATGACCTGAGCCGAAGGCAGTCGCTTAACCAACTGAGCCACCCAGGCGCCCCTGGATATTATTATGTTTTCAAATGTTAAATGTTCACACCGTTTAACAACAGTTTAGCTCCTAGCAATCTAATTATGGCATTACTAGTATAATGCATGGAAATGTACGTCCTGCATGCTCATCACATAGTAATAAAAAACAGAAAACAGCCCAATTAGTCATCAGTAGAGGGTTACCTAAAGAAATGAGTTGTACTTCCATAGAATGGAATACTATGCAAATAATAAGAGAGGATGAGGTAGTCCTATATATATAATGACATTGGAAGTTAAAAAGCAAGTCAAAAAACAGTTTAGCATGACTTTAACTTTTGTAAACTGATAATAATTGTTAATATATGTATAGGAAACAATCTGGAGGGACCTTTACCAAACCTATGGGGGGGTTGGTATTGGGAGACATATTAGAAGGAATGTTCAGGTTCTGAATTGTGCATCATTACCAAACACTTCAGTTTTTTATAAAAAGCACAATTACCATAACAATATTCAGAAAAAAAGTGAAGAATTTTTCATGAAAACTTGAAAACTAAAACCATTATTTAGGAGACATACCTGGGAGAGCAGAGGATCTTGACCCAGGGGTCCCAGCAGGCGGCTCCATGCCAGCACCCCCACCCCACCCCCGGGGACCACCCACAGCCCGCACCTGCTCCTCTGCTCGCAGAAGCCCATCCGCTCCTGCAGTAGGCCCATGCGCAGGTTGGCGCCCTCGTCCTGTGGGCTCAGCGCCAGTGCCTGCTGGTAGTCCGCCTCCGCAAAAATCAGGTTGCCCAGCTGGAAGAAGCAATCTAGGGCCCGGGGCATGGACGCAGGGGCTGAGCAGGCCCCCGACCCCAGTGCCCAGGAGGCTCAGCCCAGCCTGCTCCACCCTCTGGGGGATCCTAGACCGGTGGCTGTGAACTCCCGAACTCCCACTCCCGTGGGTGGTAGAGGGTGCCTGCCAAGGTTTTCCGTGCCTCGGGCACCTTTCCCCAGCCGCCTGATTCTGAGCATTTTGAAGAGACTGTAGCCAGTTTGTCTAAGGCAACACTTCGCAGAATGTGTCCCCAGATCCCTGAAGCTCTTTCCCTCCCTCCCTCCATCCCTCCCTCAAGGGCGCCTTAGAGGGGCCAGGGGCAGCCCACGCTCACCGCCCCGGTTGATGTACAGGCCCTTCTCCTGCTGCTCGTCCTTGAGGGCCTTGTTGAGCAGTAGCACGCCCTCCTCGGGGGCACCGTGCAGGTAGCAGTGCACGGCGAAGTCATTGTAGGTCAGCAACAGCTGCCGCTGAGCCTGCCGCACCATGCCCTCCTGGCTCTCACTCATCATGTCCAGCGCCTTCAGGAAGTCCTCCACGGCGGCATCAAACTCCTGGAGCCGGCGGTACACAATGCCCCTGTGGGGGAGGGACATGAAGGCCAAGGCACCCCTACCCACTGGGGCGGCTGGCCAGGACGTTGGCCACTCTGGGCCTTCTGACCTGGGCTGGTGGCGTGAAGGCCCTCTCTTCACGCGCTGGTTTGGGTGTGGGGCCGGCTCTAGATTACTAGTCAGATAGCCTGCTGGTCATGGGTAGTTTTGCTTTACCCCAAAATAGCTTCCATCTTTCTTTCTAGGAAGTAGGTGCATGCATACCAACCTCTAAGCTAAGGCCTTTTTGTACCTGGGACAGATGTTTTACCCCACTGTTTATATGAGAAAACCTAGACTCAAGAAAGGTACCTGGCCCCAAATCATGTAATAAGTCCTGGGCAAGGGGTAGATTCAAACCCAAGCCTTGGCCACTGAGCTGGGCTGAGCCTCCTTGCATAAATGCTCAGCAGGCTTGGGGGTCCAGGATTCCCAGGTGAACTAAGGTGGCTGCCTGCCCCTCCTCCAAGGGCAATAGCAGCTAAGACCTCTCCCTGGCTTTGACCCTAATGGGGAGTAGGGAAAGATTATTAGAGGCTACTTGGGGAAACTGAAGCCTGGGGAGGATCAAGTCCTCTTCTGAGACCATACAGCAGGACCCAAGATGGGTACCTCCCCACACAGTACCGGAAGAGGAAGAGGCTAGGGTCCAGAGGGTTGTTCTCGATGGCACAGTTGATGCGCTGCAGAGCATGCTGCAGCTTGCCCTGCACAGCTAGGATCCCAGCATCCTGACGCGCCTTCTGGGCTTGGTCCACCATCATCTGGAGCAGCACCTTGGCCTGTGGGTGCTTGGGATCCAACAGCAAGGCGCTGTGCAGGTCTCGGTAGCAGAGGCTGGGCTGCAGGGGGCCAAGGATGGCATCAGGGCGGTAGGCTAAGCCGAGCTCTGCTTTGTCCCATGGAGAGGCACACCTCCAGACCATGTCACCCACCCTTGATGTCCCTGCATTGCTGTGCCACCTTTTTTGCCTCATGAAAGCAGCAGGGAGCATTATGAGAAAATCCCATCCCAGGCCCCATCCCTGCTGGTCCCTTTCCAGATGTGACCTCAGGAGAGCCAAGTCAGCCTGGGTGGTTTCTGCTATAGAATGGTGTTGCAGATGCCTCCTCCATGTAGGACTTCTTCTTTTTCTTTTAAAGATTTTTTTTTTTTAATTTATTTGAGACAGAGAGAACGAGAGAGAGAGAGAGCATGAGAGGGGGGAGGGTCAGAGGGAGAAGCAGACTCCCTGCCGAGCAGGGAGCCCGACGCGGGACTCGATCCAGGGACTCCAGGATCATGACCTGAGCCGAAGGCAGTCGCTTAACCAACTGAGCCACCCAGGCGCCCCTGTAGGACTTCTTCTAAGCTCACTCAAGGTGGGCGGAAGGTGTGTCCTCCTGACCATGATTGTCACATCCTCCCTATCCTCCCATGCATATGTCCTCCCCAACTCCCCTGACCTTTAAGCCCAAGACAACTCTGACAACAGATGCAGGCCTAGGCCTGAGCAGAAAACATCCCCAGGCAAATACCTTCCACTGGGTGAACAAGTCTGTCAGTTAGTCAACAAACAGTTTTAGCAAGCATCCTGTGTCCTGTAGGGTAATGGGTTGGACGGTGAGCAGGGCAAACAGTGTGGACACCAGTTGTGAGTGGAAGTCAGGAGGGGGAAGATGGCAGAGGCTCGGGACAGGGCTTTGGAGTAGGTGGGCTTGGGTTCAAGGGCAGCACCACACAGAACTGGCTGTGTGACCTTGGGCAAGTCACCCAGGCCCTCTGGACCCATTTCCTCATCTGTGAAAAGAGGACAATGGGTTGTATCTACTCAAATGATTACCTCAAGTCGTAAAGACAAGCATGAGTCAAGTGCTTAGAACGTGCCTATGCATTACAGGGGCTGAGGTGGCAGGAGGGGCCAAACTCCCACAGTCAATAATTACCAATAATTACTAGTCTCCTACCTTGGAAGGAGACTCTCACTGACTCACTGTGGGGGCCCAGAAGCCCAGCCCCCAGCATAGGGAGGCTCAAGTTTCCAGCTACCCCCAGGATGCACCACCTGGTGACTGAGGTGAACCCGCCCACCCGAGTCTCCCCCTGAGTTTCCCAGCTCCCATGCACCAGCCCAAGCCCGAACACCAGGCATTGTTCTGGATCCCTCCCTTTCCCTCATGCCCTCCCCCATCCGTCTCTGCTCCTGACTTCCAGAGGACTGTGGGACCAGCCCCTTTCTGGCCACCCTCACGGCCATCCTTGCCTCCACTGGACTGGACGGCACCCAGGCTCCTGGCCTCCAGTCTTGCCCCTCCAGCCCAGACTCCCCCTGGCAGCCACAGGATCTTTCTAAAGCCCACTGCCCCAGAGAGCAACCCTTTGGAGGCCCCAGGAAGAAGTCAGGGGCCTCCTCGGTTCACAAAACCCTACCTGATGGCCTCTCATACCTGCAGTCCCTCCTCTCTTGTGACCCCAAGTCTCCCTTGTCCCCACACTGTTCCCTGTACTTTCTGGCTCCAAGCCCGGACAGTGAGGCAAATAAGGAGAGACAGGAAAGGAGGAGGAAGGGCCACCTTATCTAACGGATCCTTGGGTGCCCCCACGCTGTGCTGCTTCCTGCACTTGTGAAATCATCCTCTGTGCAATTATGTGCTCAAGGACATCTCTCTTGGGCTCTAACTCCCATGGGGGCAGGATGGCACAGGTTTCTCACCTTGTGGCTTCTGCGGGCCGACACAGGCCTGGCACAGAGCTAGAGCTGAGTGATAGCAGGACAACTGTGCTGAGTGGCCAACGAAGGTCCCCGCCACACGGGCGGCCTGATGGCCTTCCTTAATCTCAGAGTATGCTGGGGGCACCCACAGAGGGGAAGGGCCATCCCCGCCCCGCCCTCCCCGCTCTACCTTCTGGAAGAAGTTGTAGAGCCTGGCCCGGAGGATGAAGACATCAGCATTGGTCGTGCCAAGCTTCTCCTCCTTGGCGATGAGCGAGAGGCAGTCCTGATGCTGTTCGAGGGCCAGGAGACAGGCCATGCTGAGAAGAGAGGGCAGATGTTCTGTCTGCAGGGCGAGAGGGGCAGGAAGGGGCTGCAGGGAGAACACGGCCGCATGCCTGGTGCTCACCATCGGTAACGGAAGCTGGCTTTCTCAGGCTGGAGCGCAGAGGCTTGCGAGAAGACCCTCAGGGCTTCTGGGAAGGCACATTGCTCAAACAGGCACTGGCCCTGGGGACACAGGGGGCAGTCCCTTCTGCTTGTGACTCTGGCCCAGCAGCACCCACTAGCTACAGGGGGCACCCACTGGGGCAGGAAGGGAGAGAGACAAGAGCCAGGGACACAGCCCTATAGATCTGGGAGAAAATTTAGGGGACAGAGACATAGAGATGGAGAGAAGGTGACAGAGATGGAGAGAGATACAGAGCGAGGGAGAGACAGCAGAGATAGAATTATACAGTTGGCAAGACGGCAATATAGAAACAGGAACAGAAACAGAAAACCTTGGACTTTGTTGGTATTTTGTGGTTCAGTAATTTTATTTTGAATTGTAAATGGGGGATGCTATTACCTTTTTAGTGCTTAGAGCCTCTAGGATGCTAGGTTTGTGTGGTCCAGGACAGCAGCCACTCACTTCGTGTGGCTATACAAATTTAAATTAATTAATTAAATAAAATTTAAAAATCAGTTCCTCACTCACACTTACTATATTTCAAGGGCTCGGCAGTTCCACGTGGCTAATGGCTACCAGATTGGACAGTGCAGAGCAGACCACTATCATCGCTGCAGAAAGTTCTATTGGGCAATGCTGCAGAACTTTATCCAGCCCTGGTGGTAAACCATCTCTGGAGGTAGGAGAGGTCATGAGAGGGGCAGCAGGTGCAGACTCAGACATGGGGACAAGAAGGTCCCTAGAGAGACAGAGCTGGTCCCAGGAGCAAGGAAAACCCCCCACAGCTGGAGGGAGAGCCAACTGGCTTGGGTGTGAGGTGGACATGGTGGGTGGGCCTGCAGCAGCCCAGGGCACCTGCAGGTAAAGGACCAAGGTAAGCCGCTCCAGGTACTTGGTGTTCTCTGGCTGGAAGGAGTAGGCCCTTCGCAGGTTCTGGGCAGCCGAGGAGAAGTCACAGAGTTGGATGTAGGCCTCAGCTCGTAAAGCGTAGAAGTCTACCTGAGGAAGAGGGGACCCAGGCTGCTATCCCCTCTCCACCGTCTGCTGAGGCCTGATGCTCAGTGATCACAAGGGACTTGGTGACCCTGAGAGGAGGAGCCTGGCAGGCAGGACAGTGAGGGCAGTGTCAGCAACCACCTGTACCCACCCCCTCACCAGGTGGGAGTCCAGGTGGAGGGCACGGGAAAAGAAGAGCACGGCCATCTCCCAGTCCTCTTTCTCCAAGCACTGCAGGCCTTGGTGGTAGCTGTAGGGGCAGGGGGGCACAGGCAGAGGGGCTGGCCCTGACTTTGACCAACCCAGGGCATACAGCTGTGGCCGCGGGAGTGGGTTGGGAGGAGGGGGGACGTGGGTGGAGAGACACGGTGGGGCCGGTAGACAGAGACCCAGGGAGAGGAGCCTGGTATTCCTGGAGCTCATCCCGGCCAGCAGCCTTTCATCTGCTGAGGCAGAAGAGCCCTATTATACAGCTGAGTTCACTGAAGCCCAGAGAGGGAGAGTAACTGACCCAAGGCTGTAGGGCACGCCACTCGCTGTGCAGGGTAGGAACCTGGGACCCTGGGACAAGGTAGTGACTCACTACTCCCTGACTTTGAGGGGCACTGTTAATCCCGCGACCTTCGGTTTTACATCATCCAAGTTCTGGAACACCTGGCTGCTCCCAAAGATGCGCTGTAGGGTTCCCTTTGGGACTGGAAACACCCATGGCTTTGGGATGGCCTTTGATTGAGCCGGGTCAAGCTCCCGAGCATCCTAGAACCAAGGGACAGCAAGCTGGGGCAGGCCTCAGAGAGGACCCCCGCCCCTCGTACACACTCTCCTCAGGTGTTTTACAGGATGGACGGGGGCTGGAAACGAGGCTGGCAGGAGGCACAATTTGGGTTCTGGTGGCAGTCCCATTCCCCTTAGGGATGTTCCAACTTTTCTCTCTTCAGTTCTGCCTCTCTCCCTCTCCTATGGTCAAGGTCAGGGGCCAGAGTTCTTACACTCACACTGCACTCTGCTCTCCTTCTGGTCCCCCATCAGCTTCACCTCTAGTTGCAAAACTCCCAAAACCCTAATGTCTCCAGCTCAGGCCCTACCCCAAACTGCAGGCCCAGGAGGTCCCGCAGCCCTTTGCATATCCTGTGGGACCCTCACGCCCAGCAGGGCAAGTTGAACACCTCACCTGACTTCTGCCCCAGGCTTTCCCACCTTGGTGACTCCACCTTTTCGGCCAGTCACCTCTGTCTTATCAGTCCTCATGTCCTGTCTGTCCCATTTCCTAAAGGTCTCTTAGATCCCTTCTCTTCTCTCATCCTCTCGTCTGGGCCAATGCCCTCTCTGCCGGGACGCCAGCTCCGGCCAACTCTCGACCTCCCCAACCGCTCATACGTCTCAAGCCCTCACTTCTCGGCACTGCGGCCAGGGACTTTCCTGAATCGCACAACTTATCCTGCCTCTCCTGTACTTGAAACCTTTCCTGCGAACTCCGCCTCGGCCTCTTCTCTCCTGACCCTCTCCCGCACCTCTCTGGAGTTTGTCATGAATTCCCCTCCCAAGGGAGGACCTCTCGAGGCCCACTCCGGACGTTGCCAGGCACCATCTCCTGGACGCCCGCAGGCTCCGCCCCCTCAGGCCACGCCTCCGGAATCCAAGGGTTGTAAGAGCCGGAAGGAGGTTAGCAAACTTATCAGCCGGGAAGGCTGAGGCTACGTCAGGGAGAGGACTTGCCAGGTTTCCGCAGCGTTGCAGGGCCACAGCAGGGGCCAGAACAAGGCTCCCTCCTCCCGACCCGGAGGTCACATAAGGGCTCCGCGAGTTCACAACAAACTCCACAGAAACACCGTGAGGCGGCGCCGCGGAACTAGCTGAGGCGCCAGTCAAGGCCACCGCCCCGCCACTTCCGCCCCTTAGAAGCCCGGCCCGCCCGGGATTGGACACTGGGGACAGTTGGCCACCGCGATTGGTCGAGGGCTGATAACGTCAGGGGGCGGGGCCGAGAACGTGAATAGGCGTAGCATGCCGCCGCTCGGCCGCCTGAGAGCGACGCTGTGGATGAGTCGGGCCATGAGCCTGGGCGTTTTGGAACCCCGACCCCCGGGGAAGCGGTGGCTGGTGAGTAGAGTGGGGGGCGGCGGCCTAGGGGCTCCTGGGCCCTAACTAGCTCCTGTTCTGCCATTGTCTCCGGACACCATTCCCCAAATTCCTTGTCTCGGTTTTCTTATCTAGAAAATGGGTCCAGGGCACCTGGGTGGCTCAGATGGTTAAGCGTCTGCCTTCGGCTCAGGTCATGATCCCAGGGTCCTGGGATCGAGTCCCGCATCGGGCTCCCTGCTCCTTGGGAGCCTGCTTCTCTCTCTCTCTCTGTCTCTCATGAATAAATAAAATCTTTTAAAAAAAAGAAAGAAAATGGGTCCAGTATTCTGACGGACCCTAAACTTCTGTGAACTCTGCTCGGACCGCTCAGTTCGCGGGGCCCTCAGCCTTCTGGAGTCTCCGGGGTTTCTGGGCCCCCTTCTTCGCGCCCCTTCCCCACTCTACCCTGCCCTCCATTTTCCTTTCTCTGGCTTGGGCCCTAGGGGGCGCTCTGAGGTAGAGGGTGGCGCGAAATGTCGGGCCTCAGTTTCCCTGGTGCCGCCCGCAGGTGGTCGGCCTGGGGAACCCTGGACTGCCCGGCACGCGGCACAGCGTGGGCTTGGCGGTGCTGGGGCAGCTGGCGCAGCGGCTCGGTGTGGCGGACGGCTGGGCGCGCGACCGGCACTGCGCCGCCGACCTCGCCCTGGCCGCGCTCGGGGATGCCCAGCTGATCCTGCTTCGGCCGCGGCGCCTCATGAACGCCAACGGGCGCAGCGTGGCCCGGGCGGGTGAGTTGAGGGCACCCGAGGAGGCCGGCCGGGAGGGCGCCGGGGCCAGAGACGGGGTTCTGGGCGGCGGCAGAGCTGTTCACCTGCAGGTGCCTGTTGGGCTCCAATTGCTGCATATGGCACTTGTAGGAATCTCAGCTTCTTTATAAGTGAAATGGGGTTAATTGCGGTCCCTCCTCCTGAGAGCTGTGAATCGGGACCACCCCCCTGGGCTGATGGGCAGTAACCAGGGCCACTGTTGTCTGTGCCCAGCGGAGCTCTTTGGGCTGACTGCTGAGGAGGTCTACCTGGTGCACGATGAACTGGACAAGCCCCTGGGGAAACTGGCTCTGAAGCTTGGGGGAAGCTCCAGGTGAGGCTCTAAGCAGGTCAGGGGGGGCTAGGGAGGAGCCTCCCAGTTGGAGTAGGATACCAGTGGCCATCCCAGTCTCGGCAGGGAATAAGGGTGCTCTGACCCTGGCGGGGGCTGGGAGGGGTGAGGGGTGCTGATCCAGGGAAGCAGTAATTGCCCCTTCCATATCCCTTTGAAGGGGCCACAACGGAGTCCGTTCCTGCATTACCTGTCTCAACTCCAATGTGAGTCTGCCCCTCTGTCCTGCGCTGGGTCTGGTGGGCCAACAAGGGGCCCCCGACACTCCTTATCAAAGCTCTCTGGGCCCCTCTGACCCCCACAGGCAATGCCGAGGCTGCGGGTGGGCATCGGGCGCCCGACACACCCTGACACGGTGCAGGCCCACGTGCTAGGCTGTTTCTCCGCCGCTGAACAGGAGCTGCTGCCTCCATTGCTGGAGCGAGCTACCGACCTGCTCCTCGACCACATCCGTGAGCGAAGCCAGCGCCCCCCGTCAGGCCTTGCCATCAGTGGACACGTGCCTGCCTGACCACCATGCCCACGCGCCCAGCCACATCCACAGAGGTGTCATGACAACTTGTGGTATCTACTTTTTATAGAACTCTTCTCTGGGCTGCCCCAGGCTGCCTGTGAATTAAAGAGGGGACTGTTGCCATGGTGGTCCACTTCTGGAATGGGGATTGGTCTTCTCTCTGTGTCTTACTTGGAAAGTAGAGAAACTTCAGGAAGACTAAACTTTTTGAACCTTTTTAGAGAACCAGAGGTGTGGATCTGTAAGATTAAAGATGCGCCTTGAAGCTGAGGCCTCCTCAGGGGATTCCCTCCCTTCCCCTGCCAGCGGAGGAGGGGCCAACAGGGTCCAGCATGCCCCCTTCCCAGGCGATGTGTGGACATGCCTTAGCCCACTGAGGCCTTGCCACACTTTTCTTTGGCCCATTTTACAGATGGAGAAATGCAGGCTTAGCGAGCTAGGCACAGCCCCCAGGCCTTAGAGCTGCAGTGTGGCAGAGCGGGATCTGTACCCTGGGTTGGCTGCTGTCTTGCCGTCCCTGGGGCCCCTGGCACTCTCACCTCAGGGCAGCTGTGCACTTGGAAGGTTCCCACACGGGTGGTGTGTGAGAGCAGCCTGAGGTCCTCGGGGTTGGGTGGGATGTGGGCCCGTCGAGGCACCAGGCCCAGGTCCCCCGGTTGGTAGGGTGTGATGCTGGATAGCTGCTGGGGCAGAGACCCCATCCTGGGGGGCTGGGTGCTGGGCTGGCTGTGGAGAGGGCGCTGGCATCACCACCTCCATTTCATAGTTAAGGAGGCTGAGGGTCAGAGAGGCTTTGGGGAGCCAGGTTTCTGGTGGCCTAGGGTCAGCCGAGAAGAGCCCTAGGACAAGTTCCCACAGCTGCCTCCTCTGAAGTCATACAGGGTCACTCACTTACCTCTCCTTGGGTGGGCCATGGGGCTGGCTCTTCCGACCGGGACACACAGCCAGCTGGGGGCTAAGGACCAGGGCCGAGCTGAGCATGGTCAGCAGCTGCTGCAGCATCTCCTTGAGCTGTAGCTGGAACACTACATCAAAGTTGCCGCCCTCCTCATCGGATTGCATCTGCCGGTGGGGGTGGGCCCATGGGGATCAGGCCCAGAGTGGCCCCAACACCCACCTCTGGGAAACTCCAATCCCAGTGCCGGTTTTCTCCAAGTGCACCCTGGCTGTGATGGGATACCCATTCTGCAACTGGGAAGCCTGAGGCATGAGGTCTTTCAGGGCCTCAGAGAGGGACTCCAGCAATTTTGAGACCTTCAAGGGATCTTTGCCGGATCAGGAAAGGACAGACTTGCCAGGAGTCTCTCAGAGGAAAGGTGGGGCCTCTGGCCCTGGCCCAGCCCCTCCCGGTGTCTCCAAGCAGTGTCTGACATTGGCCCACTCCCCCTGCCCCTGACTTTTACCCACTTCCTGTCACCTGTAGAATGTCCTGTAGGAAGAAGGTGGCTTGGGCCAGGGCTGTCTCCAGACTTGCCCGAACCTTCTGCTCTTCGGTCAGCTCCCGCTGTAGCCTTTGTGCCTTAGCCTGCTGCCTCTCCAGCTGCAGGTTCAGCTGGTCTCTCTGACTCCTGGACCCAGGACCGGGATGAGTCAGCCCCCTCCCTGTGCTAGGCGGTTTCTCTCTAGCCCACGGGGGCCCTCATCCAGCCCCGGGCTTTAGCCTGTTCGGCAGACAAAGCCTCAAGACCCCTAGAGAAAGGGGAAGCCACTGGCCTATGTCAGGTCTTGTGGCCCAAAAGAGAGGGCCTCAACCCCCCTCCCCCCCTTGCCGCCACTGCTCGCCCCTTTGTGGCCCCACCTCAGTGCCTGGTGGTCGTGCTGTAGCTGCCCGAGGCTCTGCTCCAGTTGGCTCAGCCGGAGGCACAGCCGCTCGGCCTCCGCCCTGCCCTGCTGGTGCTCGCGGCACTTCTCGGTCAGCATGAGGATGACCTGCGGGTGCGGGCAGGTGGCCGTGCCCTGGGCCCACCGCGGGCGCTCAGCCAGCCCTGCTCCCCCAGCTCCGGACTCAACCAGAGCTCACCCCTTTGTACAGAGAAGCCAGCCAAGGTCCTGGGGGCCCAGCACCGTGTCTGGTCAGAGCCCCCGGTTGCCCAGGGGTGGGTTCCGCTTCAGTGAGTTATAAGGGGCTTTAGACCAAATAAAACCAGAGGTGCACCCGTCACCCAGGAGCCCCCACAAAGGGCTGTGTCCCCTCACTGCTGCCTCCCTCATGACTTGGCTCCAGCCTGGGATCCAACCCTGCCAGGCTGTGTTTGCCCTGAAGTGGCACCCCTAGGGTTCCCTCCTGCTCTATGTGCCAAATGCCCCGTGACGAGGGCTTGGCGGGCACACCTTATGGTGGCCTCTGCTATGCCTGGCCATGACCTTCTGGGTGTTCTCCAACAGATCCAGCTGTTTGCACAGCTTGTCCTGGGTGTCCTTGAGCTGCTCATTCTCCTGCAGCAGCTGCATGCCTTGCTGGGATATCTTCGACAGCTGCAGGGTGACCGTGTTGTTCTCCATGATGGCGCGCTTTGTCGTGTCCCACATCTGGTTAGTGGCCACTTTACGGAACTCGGTGGCCACCAAGTTCACACGCTGGATGATCTCCTTCCTCAGTCTAGTCAGTATGGGTGGGAAGGAGGGGGCATCAGGCAAGTGGGCACATGCACTGCCCTCCCATGTGGGGTTCCCCAGAAGGCTGAGGGCCACCACTATGCTCTATTTCCCAGGAGGAGCGGGGATTCAGGCAAGAGGCTTTTCACGGCAGACCCTTTGTACCTCTGGCATTTTGAACCATATCAGTATGTATTATTGTTACCTATTAAGTAAATATAATTTTTAAGTCACAAAAAGTGGCAAAAGGAAGTCCCAAGGATTTAGTAATGCCGGTGTAAGGGCTAGAGCTGGGAGCTTATCTATTTTCTCCTACCCTCTACAAATCACCAGCCAGGCTGGGGAGTCCCTGAGCTAATGCAGTCCCCCCAGTTAGAAGCGGAGGCTGTTGGAGACTTGAGGACTGAACTGTGCTTCACCCCAGCACCCAAACTGCCCACCTGTCCTTGTCCAGCACGGACTTCTTCTCTAGGTTGTACACGTAATCCTTGTATTCACTCTCCTGCTTCCGTAGCTGGTCCTCCAGAGACACGAACTTCTCTGTGAGCTCCTCTTTCTGCAGCCGGAACTCTTCCAGAGCTGCCAGCTTCCCCCCTGCCCCACCGCAGGGCACAGCCTGGTGAGGGGCCACCTCAGGAGGGCAGGACCCCGGCAGGGCAGCGATGACCTTGAACATGCCCCTCCCTCCCCGCTTCCTCCACATCCTCTTGCCCTCCCTATGCTTCCCAATCCAGTGGGGCCAGACCCTTGTCCCTACAACATGCCATGCCCAGTGCTACCCACGTTCACGGCCTTCATCTGGAACACCCCCCCCCCCCCCCCCCCCGCCACTAATCTTACGAAGCCTCATTCAGTTTCTACCTCCTCGGGAAAACCTTCCTTGACTTCTGTTTTCTGGGAAGTGACAGTGACAACAGCCACTGAACACGAACACCTTCTCTGGGCCAGGCACTAATGCTGTCCTTAATCCTCAAAACAATGCTTGCCAGCTAGGTGACCGTGGGCAAGACACTTCATCTTCTTGAGGTGCTTCCTCACCTACAAACTGGGTGATAGTATTTCCTGCCTTGGGCGATGACTGGGACAATTAGAGAAGATAATGTGTGGGAAGAAGCAGCACATAGCTGCTGTTACCCAAGGTAGGCGTATTATACCCATTTCCCAGATGAGAAAACTGAAGGTCAAAGAGAAGTGCTTGCCCAAGGCCAGAAAGTCAATGGCAGAGCTGGGATTAGAGCCCCAAGAGCAAGAGCACAGGGTTCCCTCTCCCGTGTGTGTGCCCCCAGATGCACCTGCTGGTCCCCGCCCCCCTCACCAAGGATGATGTTCTCCGTGGTGAGCTGGTCCTTGGTCTCCTGGAACTCGTGGCGCACCTGGGCTAGCTGTGCCTCAAAGGCGTCCTTCTCCATCTCCTTGGCTAGCTGCAGGCTTTGGAGCTGCTCATTGAGGTCCGTGATCTCATCCACGCGCTGGTTGAGCGTGCGCTTGAGGAAGGCCACGATCTCCTTCTTGTTGTTGGCCAGCTGCTCAAACTCCTGGCGGAACAGCTTCTCCTGAACGGCCAGCTCATCCCACTTCCGCTGGTACCTGGGGCGGGGGTGGGGCAGAGGTCCAGGGGAGTGGGCAAGCCAGGTCTCCACGCAGCTAGGCCCGTTCCCCTGGACCCTCCCACGGAGGGGCATTCGGGGTTCCTCACATGGGAATCCAGCCTCATGTCCCACTGTGCGCCCTGATCTGCACTAACGACGACCACAGCCAACAGCTGTGCTCGGTGCTTTACATCCATTACCTCACCAGAATGTAAGCTCCATCAGACCAGCGCCTTCGGTATATTCACAGCTATGTCCCCAACACCTAGGATGGTGTCTGGTATATACTAGGTGCACGGTGTGTGTATGTTGAATCCATGCGCGAGTGAGTACTGTGATAATTACACCCATTTTACAGATGAGGAAATGTAGGCTCAGAGGGATGAAGAAACTCCTAGTTAGTAAGTGGCGAAATCAGATTTTGAACCCCAGTCAGTCCGTCTGACCCCAAATTCGAGGCTCTTAACCACAGTGTTTACTGCTGCAGTTGGCCAGCTCTGCACCCCCCAACACCCCCAACACGTCCATGCTTTGCAATCCCAAACCTTTGAACCTGCTGTCTTCCTTACCCTGGTTCACTGAGTGAATCCTGGTGAGCCTCCTCAGTGGAGCCTTCTTGGACCTAAGCCACATTTGTGACGCTCTTTTTGGTGCCCTCCTGTAAGTGGGCCCTTGTTCCAACGGGCAGTCAAGACCTGATGTCATCTCTGTCTTCACTTGACAGACCCCTGACCTCCTCCACCTCTGTACTGGGGCCTGACAGAGGGGCTCGGCAAACAGTAAGCACCTAATAACTGTCTCCCAAATGCATTATCCCCAAATACATTCCATCTGGTGTCTCAGCTTGAGGGGAACTTGTGAATTTTTAAGAGTATCATATAATTGATTTACTGGTTTCCAGTGGAATAATTTGTAGAAGTTCTTTTTTTTTTTAAAGATTTTATCCATTCATTTGAGACAGAGAGAATGAGAGACAGAGAGTATGAGAGGGAGGAGGGTCAGAGGGAGAAGCAGACCCCCCGCCGAGCAGGGAGTCCGATGCGGGACTCGATCCCGGGACTCCAGGATCATGACCTGAGCCGAAGGCAGTCGCTTAACCAACTGAGCCACCCAGGCACCCAATTTGTAGAAGTTCTTTGGAAAGATGTTTTACTTCATTATTTACTCAACCAACATCTTTTGAAGGGCTGCTGTATACCGTGCATTGTGTGGTACAGAGCTGAATGACCTGCTTTGTGGAGTGAGGAAGCAGCTTGGTGTGGGAAGGTCAGAAGGGCCAGGGCTCCCATCCTGGCACCTCCTCCTGGGAGTGACTTCCCTCCCTGAGTCTCAGTCTCTCCATCTGTACAATGGGGTTGATGTCAGGACCTCTCCTGGGACTGTTTCAAGGATGCAGTGAGCGCCAGCACAGGACCCACCTGGCGCATGTGAAGGACTCAACATTGGCTGTGAGTATCTGTAACATCATCTGGGGAAGAACTGCTGCCTAATGGTCACTAAAGGGGGTTGTCTTGTAAGGATCACCATGAGACTAGGCTGGTGCATCATATCTGGGAGGAAACTAGCTTTAAAATAAGAAAAATGGGCAAGTGTGCTTGTCTCAGAAGTTAGAGACCCCTCCCACACACACTACCATCTATCCACACAGTCACGGGGAGACAACTCTCCTCCTTCACATTTGGGGAGACGGGCCCAGCGTGGAAAAACACCTGGGCTTGGCAGGTGGGTAAGTCAGTGGGGCACGTAGCGCAGGGAATCAGCAAGGCACCGTGGGAGTTGGAGGGGTGGTGGAAGAAAGGACACAGGATCCACCCACCTGCCAGGGGGCTGCCATTTTCAATTCATCCCACTGACTGAACTCTGTCCTTTTATAAAGCACATAATCCCACGGGGCAGGAGTGAGGCAGGGGGGGTGGTATTTGCCTGGGGTAGGGTTGCCACTTAGGTTAGGACCCCAGGACTCTGGGAGCCTGGATAGGGTGGGGTCAAATTGTGAAGCCTCTCAATGTTACTTAGGAGAAAACAGGCTGGGGGTGGGGTCTAGACATCCCCTGGGAAGCCAAACACAGGCCTAGGACCCCCTGAGTGAGCCTGCCCCTTGGTCAGCTATGAGCAGGGCTTCTGACCCAGCAGGACCAGCCTCCCTGACCCTCCACCCACCGGGCCAGCCTGTCCTCCAGGTCTCGGATCTGGATGTGGTAGAATTCTCGGATCTCCTCGCCTAAAGTCGTTTCCATGGGCTTGTTGGCCGTGCTGGCATCCTTCTTGCCACCTTTCTTCTTCTTGACCTCGGGCTCCTTGGCCCCCTGGGTTGCCTTCTTTTTGGGAGCCATGGCTGGTGGCAACCACTGCTCCAGGGCCCCTTTAAGAAGACAGGTGGTTGCTAAGGAAGTTGGTCCCATACATAGCAACAAACTGAGGGAGTGAGGCAGAGCTTAAAGGGATCCTGCCCTCTTCCTGGCCAGGCTGGGCACTAGCAACCGGCCTTCCCCTCCAAGGCCAAGCACCACAGACACCCTAGGCCAGGGTGTCCCAGGCCATGGCATCTCAAAGATCGGGATGCCAGGCTCTTGGGGCACTTTTTTGGGCTCTGGGGAGACCTCACCGTCCCCCAGGTGGAAATGTTACAATGGGTGAGCCTTAGAAACCACCACCCTGCCAATCAGAGAAGGGGTACTTTCCCAGAGCCCCCCAGAACCAGAAGAAGCCAGTCCCCAGGCCAGTGAGCCTCTGCCCTGAGCCCTCTGAGACCAGCTTGTTAATTCTTTGGTGATATAGCTACGTAGCAAATCATTTTCTCACTTCACCCAAAGCATGGTGGGGAGGCAGTGTGCTAAGAGATGCTCTATATCAAAGTCTCCTAAGCTGGAGTCCCAGGACGTCCCTGTCCACAGAGACGGGGTCCGTTTTCCATAAGGTTTGGTGGAAGTGCTCCATCTGCCCCGTGCTGACCCAGGCAAACAAAGGCCCACTGTAGGCTTTGGCCTGGGATGGCAGCATCCTGGGGGGCCGGAGGGGGTGAGAGGTGGTAGGTGTCCAGCTGGCAGATGCCCTGGCTTGCAGCTGTGAACCCCACCTAGGCACCGGCCCCACCAGGCTCCATCTCTCGTCCCTCATCTCCAGCCAGCTGTGCCTGTACATCTGTTGTCCACCCAGTACTTATAAGAGCGCAGGCACCCCCTGGGACCGTGGCCAGGTGCCTTTCATCCCCGTAGTCTAGGGCTCAGCACGTAGCAAGAGATGGCTGCAGCTCTACCCTGAAAGTCTGATAGCTGGACAAGGGGAAGCTCAGTATTACTTCAGCATTTGGGGTTGTTAACAGTGGGATCCTTGGATGGATGCAGGGGGACAGGGAGGGGCCCGAAACACAGGCCCGTGGGTGTTTACTCGTGGCAGGGAGGCAGGTTAAAGCAGTGGTTGGTTAAGAGTGGGCTCAAGTTTAGCCAGTCTCTTCTATCCAGTGTGACCTCAGGCCAGCAGCCTGACCTCTCTGAGCTGTAAAATGGGGAGACCATGCTGTGGACTGAGTGTGACCTCCTACGTAAAGTGCACAGTGCAGGGATACGGTCCAGGGGTGCAGGAAGTGCTTAGTAGGTGGCAGCCAATGTTGCCATTAGCAGAGCAGGGAGGTGAGGCTCCAGCCTGTTCCGCCTTAGGCAGCCTCTGGGATTTCCAGCATCCTAATACCCCCAGGCTGTGGCGGTCTGTTTGGCCTAGGGTATCTGTTCCCTGCAGCCCGAGGCAGCTCTGGGAGGGCGGAAACGACTGGCAGAGGGGAGAGGCCCTCACAATTGCACACAGGCATCAGCCTTTGCACAGACACGACCGTGCAGGGAGCGCCGCCTTCCCCAATTGCAGACAGGGTGACAATAAGGCTCCAGAGAGAGAGAGATGCCTGGCCTAGTGCCTGAGACTCAGGGCCAGCACAGGGCTGCCCCCCCAGCCCAAGGCAATGCCCCCTACTCCCGCTGGACGCTGCTCCCTCCCCAACCCCCTGTGGGGGCAGGAGCCCAGCCCAGGCAAAGGATCACCACGGTGAAGGGTTATTCATAACAAGCCTCTTAGGCAGTGCCTGAGTTTATGCTAATGAGGGTACTGTGGGTGGGAGACAGCTTCAGGATGGGGCTAGTCACCAGAAAGACCAAGCGCGTAATTAGAGGGTTAGAACTTCCTGCAGACCCCACCCCTGCGCCGCCCCTGCCCCCCACCCCCCCACCCCCCAGGAGGAAAGAGGGTCTGGATATTGAGTTCAATCGCCAGCGGTCAAGGATTGAATCAACTCTGCCTATGTAATGGAATCTCCATAAAAACTCCTAAACCACAGGGTTTGGGGAGCTTCTGGGTTGGTGAACCTATGAAGGTGCTTGGGAGGGTGGCATGCCTGGAGGAGGCAGCGAAGTTCTGGGCCAGCCCCACCCCTTGCCCTGTGCATCTCTTAAATTTGGCTGTTCCTGAGTTGTATCCTTTATAATAAAACAGTAAGTAGAGTGCTTTTTTGAGTCTGTAAGTTGTTCTATGAATTATCAAACCTGAGGAGGGGGTCTTGGGAACTCTTGAATTTGTACTCAGCTGGGCAGAAGTATGGGTAGCCCTGATACCGCACTGATGGCTGGCATCTGAAGTGCGGGCAGTTTTGTGGGACTGAGCCCTTGACCTGTGGGGTCTCCACTGAGTAGTGTTAGAAATGAACCACTGCACACCCAGTTGGTGTTGGAGACTTGAAGAGATGGTATAGAAAAGTGCCATTTGGTGTCAGAAGAAAACATGTCCGCTCCCCATCCCCCGTTCTGTGTTACAGACGTTTAAGCTGGGGTGCACTGTTCTGAGCAGGTGTGGCCAAGATGAAGGGGGCTCCCTTACCCTCCAGCTCCTAGTCTGGGGCCACAGCTCCATCCGGGGAGGGGTAGGCTGCTGGCCTTCCTCATCCTCCCCCTCCAGTCCTACGTTGCAGAATCTCTGTTCCAATCAGGTACAGCAGAGAGACTTCCCACACAGGCCCACCGGCAAGGTGGAAGCTCGGTGGAAGGCGTCGGGCTGGGAATACTTGGCCCTTGACGGCCCCCACCTCGGGTAGCTCATAGGGTGGGGGTTCCACACCAGGGGGGCAAGCTCAGGAGACCAGGGCCTGCCACCCCATAGTGCTCACTGGTAGAGCACTGTCACTCCAGGAAAAGTAGGTCTGGCTCCCAGCTTGGGGGCAGTGGTTCATGGGTTCTGCTCTGGGGAGAGACAGGCTGTACGGACAAAGAGCTCCACAGTTCTGCCTGAGGGAGCTGGCTTTATTTGGATCAGAGCTTTGAAAACTCCATGTCTAAGAGCATCGTCAAAACCAGTGGAGATCTTGGTAGACAGAAATTAAGAGGACTGGCTTAAACCAAGAACCATTTGTTGAGCTCCTGGTTCCCTGGGGTTCTTCTGGATAGGCCGGGCCTGCCTGATCCTGGCTGGGCCCATCCTATGCCTCTCAACGAGCTGGTCACCCGTGTGCCTGGTGTGGCTAGCTGTTTGCAGGGGCAATGGAGGGACTGCCTCCTGTCACCAAGCAGACTGGTCCGGCTTGCTAATATGGCAGTTGGAGAGTCATGAGGGTCTAAGAATAGGAGTGGTGACACCTGCTGAGGTCTAGGCTTGGGTGAGTCCAAGCCCATTCCGGCCACATTCCAGCAGTCAAAGCAGGTCACAGGCAGCCCAGAGGAAAGGCAAGGAGATGCAGAGCATGGTGGCCACTTTCACAATCGACCCCAATCTTTGCTCCGGAAAGAATTTCTTCAAGTTTCGTTCTGCGATTTGGTGTAGTTTTAAAATATGACTTAACAAAAGCATGGTATCTTGGCTCTGGAGTGATGGGCCGCTCAGATCCTGATGATAAACCATTTGAACAGGCTCCTTGCTACCAAAGAAGTGGCTTACTCAGCATTGTGAAGAGTTTTCAGCCTTGTGTCCCTCACATTTCCGTGTGGAAATGCAGTCTCAGTGCCTCCTCTGGCATGCTGAAGAACCTCCAGGACCCAGGGCTTGAACTCGACTGCAGTCACAAGTTCTGTTCCTTCCAGCACTGCATGGAGATCAGGAGGCACTGCCAACTGGGGGCACAGGCGAGGAGCCGGGCATTCACGGAGCTGGGCTCTTTCCACACTGGCCCCAGGGGCTCTTGGCTCACAAAGAAAGCATCAACCAACCAGAAAACCACTTCTGAGCGTGGGCACGTCTTAGCCCGTTTGGGCCGCTATAACAAAATGGCAGACTGAGTGGCCTATAACAACAGAAATTTCTTTCTCACAGTTCTGGAGGCTGGAAGTCTGAGATCGGGGCCAGCAGAGTCAGGCAAGGGCCCTCTTCCTGTTGCAGACTTACTGTTGTGTCCTCACAAATTAGAAGGGGCTGGGAGTTCTGTGAAGTCTCTCTTCTGAAGAGCACTAATCCCATTCATGAAAGCAGAGCCTCCAAAGGCCCCACCTCATACCATTACCTTGAGCATTAGGTTTTCAGCATATGAGTTTTGGGTGGGGGGGGGGACACAAACATTCAATCCATAGTGGATTTTTAAAAATTTATCTTTATTTAAAATTGTGGTAAAATGCATATAAAATTTACCATCTTAACCATTTTTAAAAAAAAACATTTTATTTATTTGTCAGAGAGAGAGAGAGAGAGAGAGAGCACAAGCAGGGGGAGCGGCGGGCAGAGGGAGAGGGAGAAGCAGGCTTCCGGCTGAGCAAGGAGCCCGATGCGGGGCTCGATCCCTGGACCCTGGGATCATGATCTGAGCCGAAGGCAGACGCTTAATGACTGAGCCCAGGCACCCCCATCTTAAGGGTACAGTGGTATTAGTACATTCCCATCGTTGTGCAACCACCACCATCCATCTGCAGAACTCTTCTCGCCTTGCAAAATGGAAACTCTACCCATTAAACACTAACAACCCACTCCCTTCTCCTGAGCCATTGGTGATCACCATTCTACTTCCTGTCTCTATGAATTTGACTACTCCATGTACCTCATCTAAGTGGAATCATACAGTATTTGTCATTGTGTGATGGGCTTATTTCACGTAGCCTAATGTCCTTAAGGTTCATTCATGTTGTAGCCCGTGTCCTTTTTATGGCTGAATAATATTCCATTGTGTGTCTATGGTACATTTTGTTTATCCATCCATCCGTCAACAGACACTTGGGTTACTTCCAGCATTTGGCTATTGTGAAGAATGCTGCTATGAACATTATACAAGTATCTCTTAGAGACCCTGCTTTCACCTTTTTTGGGTATATGCACAGAAGTGGGACTGCTAGGTCATACGTGTGATACTGTGATTTATAATAAGAGATACATATTTGGTCTTCATCTCTGTTTTTGGCACAGAGCTCCTAAAACCCTTGTAATTTCCTAAGTGATAAGTGTGATAAAGGTGTCTCGATATGCATAACAAACTTCTTTCAACCACACCTAAGTTTATGTTAATGAGGTGACTTTTGCAAAGCGCCTAAGGATGGGGCCTGGTTTCCAGAGGAACCAACCTTGTGACTGGAGGGTTGGAACTTTCAGTCCCACCTCCTGACTGCCAGGGATGGGGGGGAGGGGCTGGAGGAAGAATTAATCGCCAATGGCCAATGATTTAATCAACCGTGCCTATGTAATAAAGGCTCCATAAAAAAACACAAAAACAAAAAGACTAGGTTTAGAGAGCTTCCGGGCTGACGAACCAGAAGCCATCCATGGGTCCCTGTGCTAGGTGCCAAACTCCTTGGGGACAGAAGCTCTTTTGTTTGGGACCTTGCCCTCTGTATTTCTTCATCTGGCTGTTGGTTTATATCCTTTAATATCCTTCGTAATAAACCAGTAATCCAGTGAGTAAACTGGTTTCCTGAGTTCTGCAAGCAGCTCTAGTAAATTAATTGAACCCAAGGAGGGGGTTGTGGGAACCACTGATTTGCAGCCAGTGGGTCGGGAGAGTAACACCCTGGACCTGTGATTGGTGGCTGACGTGGGGGGCAGGGTAGTCTTATGGGACTGAGCTCTTAACCTGTGGGATCTGATCTCTGGGTAGACGGTGTCAGATTGGAGCTGAATTGTGGGACATCCAGATGGTGTTGGAGAATTGCTTGATGCGGGGGAAACGCCCACACACTGGAATTGGGGACAGACTCAGAGTATGTTGACTCTTCATTTTTTGAGGAATCTCCAGCCTGTTTTCCACAGCACTTGTACCATTTCACATTCCCACTAACAGTGCAGGAGGGTTCCAATTTCTCCATGGCCAGAACTTGTTTTCTGTTTGTTTGTTTGTTTGTTTTAAGATTTTATTTATTTATTTGAGAGAGAGAATGAGATAGAGAGCATGAGAGGGGGGAGGGTCAGAGAGAGAGGCAGACTCCCCGCCGAGCAGGGAGCCCGATGCGGGGCTCAATCCCAGGACCCTGGGATCATGACCTGAGCCAGAGGCAGATGCTTAAGGACTGAGCCATCCAGGTGCCCCTGCTCATCACTGTTTGATCCAATTGCAAAGGGAAGCATGTGTGTTGACAACTGGTCCTCCAAATAGTTTTTCACTCTCTAAATGACTGTTTCCACCAGGCAAATTGTCATTTGTTCAAAGGATGCTGGAGGTCAGCAGCGGCTGGTTTTTCACAAGCTTCTTGGCAACTTTACCTCCGATGCTACTTTTTACTCTAAGGAGTAGAACTCTGATTGCTGTCTCTATAGTTTGGGTTTCTTCCCTGCCTTTAGCGATGGAATGACTTGGTTTCATCCTAGAATATACTCTTTTGTAACTGGTATGAGAAAGTTGCTTGGCTTATGGACGAGGTCACTGTGCCCATGTACTTACTCTCTGACAGTGTTCCTTCATAACAGGTAATGCACGGGGAACCGGGAGGTGTAGCTTGCTGTCCTGGAAAATCCAATTTTTATTGTTCTATGTCTTATTTCCACTCTTCTTTAAAAGATTTTTTTTTTTTATTTGAGAGAGAGAGAGCAGGAGCGGGGGGGGGGGGGGAGGGAGAGGGAGAAGCAGGCTCCCCGCTGAGCAAGGAGCCCGACATGGGGCTCGATCCCAGGACCCTGAGATCATGACCTGCGTCGAAGACAAGACGCTTAACCGACTGAGCCACCCAGGCACCCCTCCACTCTTCTTTTTTTGGTTGCTGTGTAAACTAATCATTCTTTTTTTTTAAAGATTTTATTTATTCATTTGAGACACAGAGATACAGAGAGAGAGAGAGCATGAGCAGTGGGAGAGGCAGAGGGAGAGGGAGAAGCAGACTCCCGGCTGAGCCAGGAGCCCGATGTGGGGCTCGATCCCAGGACCCTGGGATCATGACCTGAGCTGAAGGCAGACCGCTTAACCATCTGAGGAGCCACCCAGGCGCCCCTCATTCTTTTTTTTTTTTTTAAGATTTACTTATTTATTTGAGAGACAGCTCGCGCACGCGTGCACACAGGGTGGGGGGAGAGGCAGTGGGAGAGAGAGAATCTCAAGCGGATTCCCTGCTGAGCGCAGAGCCCAACGCGGGGCTCAATCCCATGACCCTGAGATCACGACCTGAGCTGAAATCAAGAGTCAGACGCTCAACTGACTGAGCCACCCAGGAGCCCCTAAACTGATTCTTAAAAGATTTATTGGTTCCAGCCCATACAGACTCATCTTTTTATACCGGTAATGTTTTTCTGATAGAGAAATTGGGCTCTGGAATCAGACTGCCATGTTTAAATCTAGGCTCTGCCATGTGCCACCTGGAGGCCTTGGCCAAATTACTTTTTGTGTCTTTGCTTCCCCATCTGTCAGTAGGGTTAATAATGACATCTAACTCCTAACATTGAGAGGAATTAGCAAGATAGGTATAAACACTCATGCCTGACATGTAATAATTGCTCAACATATATTAACTACAATTAGAATTATTATCTATACTTTTATTCAATGAAGCACTTTTAAGCCACGGATTCATTGTGTAATTGGGGATATAAGGTAACACCACAATGACCATCCTTTGTCTCATGGGTGGCCACTGTCCTGACTTAGGTGTATTTATCATTCTCGTACATGCATTTGCACATTAACAACATGCGTATCCATAAACATTATGTAGCGCTTTTTATGAGGCTTTACCACCTTATATAAACGCATCATTCTGTATGTATTCTTCTGTAAGTTGCTCTTTTCACTCAATGTTAACTTTTTGAGATTTATTCACGTTGACAGGTGTAGGTCACGCATCTTGAACTGCCAGAGTCAGCCACAGTTTACCCGTCCTCTAGCTGACGGACATACGGTTTTCTCCCAGTGGATGGGCATGTTTGTTCTTTCGCCCACGGACTCCGCCGGGGATCAGCAGCACCATTAGCACCGAGTACTTACTGTACTCACCACGGGCTAGCTCGGCAGCACTCCTCCACGGGCTTCCTCACAGGAGGGGACAAAGTCCCTCGTCAGGGTCACGTGGAATGAGACCGACAGTGGATTCGACCCAGGCCTGCCTGAGGCTGAGGCCTGTGCCCCTAGCCACTCCGCCATTCTGTCTCCTAGGGAGGAATGCCTGGGATCACACCGAGGCAGGTGGACAGGCACCTGAGCAGGGTCTGGGTGAGACCCTCCCTCCCGCCTGGCCCTGGCCCCCTGGAAAGGCAGAGGGACCAGCTACAGCTCTCAGATCTGTCTTGGTCTAGGATTGCTCAGTTACTGAGTCAGCACCGTCTGCTTTGGTTTCAGAACCCCCTGTTCCTGCAAGAGTATCTAACACCACTGGAGACTTTCTGGAGGGGTAGCCCACAGGCTCCATCTGTCCCGTGTAACACAAAAGAACTGCCAGAAGCATAAAAAGGGCCACGTCTCTGCTGCTGGCTGGTGGTGAGGGGGAGTGGAATGGAGGCAGGTGTCAGAAACCCTGGGTCAAAGCATGAAAGAGACAATTGGGGAGAGACTAGCAAGCCACTAGCGTGGGCCTGGAGGCTATGGGTGGCCTGGAAGGAGCAAATGGCATTTACTTTGCTTTAATGTAAACTCAGTTTAGAACAATTTAGAATTTAAACATTCTGATCTTGGATCTCATTCCAGGGCTTGGTTACTGGGGCAGTGACTATTGCTATTCTAAGACGGTGAGTGTCTGATGTCCCCTAACTGGAGTGGGCTTTGTGGGTTACTGCCTTGCTCTTGGCCCTGGCCTCCTCATGTGTGAAACTGGGAAGGGAGCCAGCCAACAGATGCAGGACACAAGGGGTCTGACGTGGAGCAGGGACTCAATAAATGGTCACGGTCATCATTACCTCCCTATGAGGCAAGTCTCACCAGCAGACAGCTGGGTCGAGGTGTAGCTTCCGCCAACTGGCCTCAAGTTGTGAGGTGTCTTCATGCCTTGAAGGAGATCAGGGTTTGACTGAGGACCAGAGAGTAGAATCAGAAGTTCCTACAAAGAACCCCCCTCCCCTGGGCCTCCTATTCCAGCAGGTTTCCGGTGTGACCCCAACCCTAACTCAAGGGTCTACTCCCCCAGCTGGGCCAAACCCATCTCCGTCTGTCCAGGTTCTGAACAAGCTTCTGGAGCAACAGGACGCACACCAGATCCTGATCTGGAGATCTCATAAGGCCAGAGGGTGTGGCAGCGGGAAGAGAGGAGGAGAACAGTAAGATGGATAAAGTGCCCTCACTGCAGGGCCTAAATACACTGCCGCCAAGTAGGGAGCATCTGCAAAGACGGAGGCTTGCAATCTCTGAGCGAGACAGACATTTCCGCTAAGGAGCAGTAAGACCCGGAAGAGCTCCCTTGCCCACAAGCAGTGCCCTGTTGCTGCCCGGGACCCAAGGCAAGCTTTGTGAACTGTCCTCGAATGTGAGACCATTACAGAGCTCAACGGGAGCGATGCCGACTGGGCTCTAGAAGACTCCGAGCCACAGCCGGGGTGGTGGTCTCATCTGCGACGGGCCACCGCAGCAGCCTTCTTGCTTCGACTCTCCAAAGTAAAGCCGGACCAGGAGTCACCGCGGACACCGTGAATGGGTGCTGACTGATTGATTTATTAGACTCGAGTGCTTTAGTACAGAACGGTACAGAGATGATACATGTTTGTGCTTCAGTACTTTCCAACACTGAGATTCCGAGAATTTCAAGGTAAACAAGTTTCAAGACAGACTAGCTTTTTTAAAATATCCTTTTGATAAATTATTTTTATATAAATAACAGAGAAAGGAAACCCAACACGTTCGACGCACAAGGCCCTGAAGCGTGAGCCCCGTCTGGTCCAGGGGAGGGGACGAAAGAAGCAGTGGCAGCGAGAAACAAACCAGGGCAAGCACCTACAGTTCTGTCCTAAGGAAACGGGAGAGCGGGACAGAGCGAAGAGGCCCGAAAACCAATCCGAGTGCGCCGGGGAGACTCCGAAGCCTTGGGAAGAGACCACCACGAAGCGTCTACCGGGGAGGGCGAGGAACGCACTCGAAAGGAAAGCGCGCGGCTGCGTGGAGCTATCTCACACCACGTCTGCAAGGACAGCACGAGACAGTAATATGCACACGGTCCGCAGGGGTTCAAGGGCGGCGGGGGGCGGGGCAGGGGACATTTTTGTGACTTCCACTGTCATTATATTTTGCGACAACAGCAGCAGAACACATGGCGCGCTCGCCATCGCAGAACGGAGGGCTGCTGAGTCTTGAGGATGACGAGACATCCTTTCTGCATTTGCTTCTTTCATTTTTGCTTTAGAGCTAAGTTTTATACAGAGAATAAAATGATCATTTTCTCTTACAAGCACGACGACATATGACCCCACACGACACAAAATAAAGTACTATAAAGTATCTTAAACTGAGGATAATCTGAGCGGGAACAGGGTCTGCATAAATCCAATGGGCTGTTTTTCTCCCATGGTCTGAAGTCTGAGGGGTGCAGACCCTTCTCTACAGGAAAGGGCCCTCTGCCCAGGAGCCTGCGGAACCCATTCCGTTCTAGTTCGTTCCTCACCCGGGAGCTCCGCCCGGCTGACCCCGCTGAGAAAGAAGAGCCCTATTGGGGTGGTGCCCGGGGAAGCAAAGGGTATGGCCAAAAAGGCCAGCCGAACTGCTTCTGCAAGAGACCAAGGTCCTGGTGGGAGCTTGCTCTGCACTTGCGGGGCACCATGACTTAGGCTGCAAGATTACTTCCCTCGGGATCACAGCCCTGTGGACACGGGCCAGGCCGGGGGAAGGCGGCGGGAGGTGACAGGCTGCACGCACGCAGGCCAGCACCTGGCCTGACTTCACAGGAACACCTCCAGCCCCTCCCACAGCCCCAGCACATGGAGGATAAGCCACTGGGGAAGGCTAAGAGGTCGCTTCCAGCCCAAACCTCACAAGATGTCACCTGATCTTCACTGCCAAGCTTATCTGGATGACAGCAGGCCGAGGGGTAAGAACTAGAGTGAAGCCAACAGATTAATCCTCAGTTTGAAATATTCCAGCAACAGACATCTCTGTGATTCCCGGAAAGAACAGGAACAACCCAAAACAGATTTTGTAAAACACCCAAATGTCTACCTTCCCATACTCAAGCAATTTGTGCATGTTGCACTGGGTTATATACAAGGTCATGGAATCCTAATAATGGGGAGAAGGTGTCCATTCATTCTAGACAGTTCTACAACTTCTCCAGCAGTGTGTCCCTTATGCGGGAACTTCTCCTCTTAGGACACATATAGAAGATACTCTTTTTAAAAAACACAATGCATTATTTTCTTTTGTTTCACACAAGAAGAGGGCATCATTAAACACGAGAACGCAGCGGCGACAGTGCCGGCCAGGGCGTGCAGAGCTGGGGGCGGCGGTGGAGGGACGGGGTCAGCAAAGTAACCGAGGCGGGCAGCGGTAGGGGCTGCAGCACTGTGGGAAGAGGGTTCGTTTTTTGGAGGGGTGGCTTATGTTTTTAACTGCTTATTTCTTCATCTGTTTTATTCAGTTTCTTCAGCGTGTCCAGCAGTTTCTGTGGGGTGAGAATGTGCGTGGATCCTGGGGGGCAGAAAAGACAGTGAGCTTGCTGGCTCCAGTTCCCACCACGTCTCCTTTCCTGCTCTTCCGTTCCCCAGCTCCGCATCCGTTCCCCCACCCACACCCTGGTCTAGAGGAAGCAGGGAGGGGGCCAGGGGTGGGGTGTTGGGGCCACATCACAATAGGCCTGGGAGACATTTGGGGACTGTGGATAAACAAAACACATCCTCTGGCTCAGGCAGGGTCCCAGGCTATACCAAGGAAGGAACCCGCCTCTCCATCTGGGCTCAGTGTCATCTGCCAGGGGACAGGGAGGCTGCATTTCTGATTCTCTCTTGCACTCGAGGTGAAGCCAGGGAGAGGAATTCCAAACCATATGGCACGGGAGAGGCTGGGAAGAGGGCGGCGGGGCAGGGGCGGGTAGGGGGCTGTGTGTGGAAAGGATGATGCCTGCTAGGGAGGGAGTGATGGGCAGGGCACCCTGGGGGAAGCCACTGACCTCGGGAGCCAGTGGGCTGGGACTGCCCTGGGGGGGGTGGGGACCTCAGGTGTGAAAGGGAAAGGGCCAGGGTACCTGAGGCCTTACCTTGCAGAGACCGCACATTGTAAGAGACTAGAAATGCTTGCAAAAAACTTAAGCTAATGGAATTAGATATACTTCTATTGCAAAAATAAAAAAAATAAAATAAATAGATGAAGTCCTTTTTCATAAGGAGAGAGAGCGCTAAGAAGTGCAGTAAAAAAAGATGCATGGACCATGTGGCTTGGACATGGACTTTACTGGAACAGAACAGAAGTGACCGGTGTGTGAACATGAGGCCGGCACACATGCAGCAGCCAGCTTCAAAGAAAGAGATCCCGGTGGGAGAGACGAACCGAACAAAAGAGATCCGTACTTGAAAATGTGCCTCCCTGGAGGTGCGGGCAAGGGCGTGGGCCTTGGGGGAGTGGGGACAGAAACTGCAGCGTGCCAGATTTCCACCCAGAGGGCGGCAAAAGAAGGCTTTGGCTGGCTTGTTGGGGTTGATTCCAAATACCAAGGGGCCCTGTGCCTTCGAGCACTATGTGCTCAGCTGACCCGCGACGGCTGGGACCGCAGGCCTTGAACCTGCCTGGTCCGTCCAGACCTCTAATGTGAGGGGCTTCTTCCAACATCCCATCCTCTGTAGTTCAAGCCCTAGCCACTCTGTCACTGCCCCGAGGGAGGAACTGGTCCCTGGCTACTTAACAGCCCACACCAGCCCCTGCACTGACCATTGCTCTGCACACCTGAGGCTCCTTCAGGAAAGGCCACGGGGCTTTCAGCAGTTTGTTCCTGGGCCTTTTTACAGCTCCGCCCTCCCCCAGAGGTACCAAAGGCAGACTCATTTCTGTGACCTTGCTAATCTTCCTACGAGTCCTAAAGAACGTCAAAGGCTACTACTCCCCAAGTGAGAAAATAGGAATAAATGTTGCCCAATTCTTAACAGTGAACCATTGCCAGAGTGAGGGTCTTCCAAATCTCAACTCCATGCAGTCTATGCGTCTACATCTAGAAAGCCTCTGGATATTTGTGCAGGGATTAACTTGGGGGCTTTCCAGGTAAAGGCGACAACAGTGCCCATGCTAGAGAAACTGTCCCTAATGCCCTCCCACGCCATCCAGCTGAGTTCCAGGAAACAAGACAGAAGACTCAATTTCCTGGAAAAATCAAAAGGGAGCCTCTGGTCAGATGCATATCCCAAAGTGCTCCCTGTCCTCGCTTACATGCAAATTCAAGGTCTTAGGGAGGCCAAAAAAGGGTTAAGGAATCCATGCTCCTAGAACTTTCTACTATCTAATAGCTGACCATCTGGTGTTCCCAGTCTGAGTGAAAGAAGAAAGTGTCCAGGACTGAGTATTCTGGGCCCAAACTCACTGGGTGTCTTTAAAGGATCCAGACCAGCTGGTGTTAATCTGAATCACCTGAGAGCTAATGCTTGTCACCCAATCACCTGAATTAAAACCCTGGTCAAGCTTTCCACCACCACAAACTGCAGACGGAGCTGCATGAGCCTATAATACACATGCTGCAAACCCATGTTTTGAACCCACGGGAGCTGACCAGGTCGGCCCTTCAGAACCGCAAGGGGATTCCACCCCTCTGAGGTCTCTCTTATGCTCCGTAAGTGCAAGACTGAGAAATGTGAACAGTGGTCTCCAAACACAGTCATCCGAAAGACTGTCAGAGCTGTGGGCCAGACCCAGTGAGCTAGCTCTGCCAGGACAAAACCTTTCCTCACTGAGAGAATCTGGAAATCAGAGTGCTCCTACGGATCGGCTGGTCTAGGCATTGCTGGCTTTGGCCGAAACGCACCCACCAACTCAGCAGATCCAGGGAGGTACCAGGGAATGTGTACATGTAAGAGCAACCCAGGAGAGTTTGATGATCTGCCAGGTTTGGGAAACATGCTCTGGCCCACCCCACATCCTAAAGATGGGAGAACGAAGCCCAGAGTGGCAGAGTGCTCATCTGCAGCCCTTTGGTGGCACAGCCAGGCCCGGAAGGCAGGCCATTGGTCTCAATTCTGGGCACCCTGGGCTCCTGGCCCAGACAGGGGACATGCAAGCGAATGCTTAAATAGCAGCTGGGCAATGGGTTCACTCTGAATTCAGATTCAGATCTGAGTCCCACTGAAAAATGAGACTTCTCTGATTCCAAATGGGAATAAAGCAAAACATTCAATATAAAAAAACAAAAACTTTCTCCCCAGTGCAAGTGTTGTGGACAGCTTTTCGGGGCACCTCCACCGGCCTCGGGCGGCCCCTTGGACATTCCCTCAGGATTGGTACTTTTAACACAACCCCCCAGAGCCGGGGGTGAAGATCTAATGCAAAGACTTCACTTCTGGACAGTATGGAGGGATGACTGATTAATGGGATTAAGGTGAGGCATCTGTGCACTTTGGCTACCCACACCTGCTCCCTTCAACCGGCACCTGGGGGAGAGAGAGGCACCAGAGGACGGAGTGGGCACTGGCACCCACACATGGGGCCCGCCGGGGACACGCTCACTCACTGCTGAGCGGGAAAACTCATCTCCTAGAAGCTAAGTCACTGCAGACACTGACTTCGACAGGGGACAACCCCGGCCCTCTCCTGTCCTGCACTGTCCTTGTCTTTGGTCGCCTGGATAATCACAACAGAAGGGGGCAAGTCACAGCTTCATCTGCCTTCCGACCTCCCTGGGATTAGGGCTCCATGTCACACTTTTTCCTAAAGGAACTCTCTAAAACACAACGCTGCCCCCAAAGAGCATTTCAGAAGCCAAGAGTACAGAACTCAAGTCTATTCGTGTTCTCTGCTCAGACGTTAGCTGAGAGCCTCTGTGCTGGCTGAACATAAAACAAAGGAAACCAGCCTGCGAGGGACAGGCTGCTTCTGAAGCAGGGACTCCCAGAGCGAATCCTAGCTGGAGCCTCCGAGCTGTGGGTTTGAGTCTTTCAAACCTTGCAAGCACTCCGCCACTGCTGTGGCCTGGACTGAACATCTGTCCCCGGTTAAGTCTTACAATACATCCCGCAGCAAATGCTGATCACCTACCTGCCGTCTGTACACAGAACCAGATGTCTCTGATTACCAACCAACCAAGGTACTTCTAAACAAAGACGGTTTTTTTTTTTAACAATGACTATTTTTTAACAATTGCTTTTATTCACCACCCACTGGCTGCACTTTCTAGGGGAAGGCAGCTGGGCAGGATGGGAGGCAGCCCAGGGCCACAGCCAGCCCACCATGCACCGTGCAGGCTCATCCCACATGCGGCTTCTCCCCTCACTACTGCCCGGGGGGAGCCATCTCTAGGCCACAGGGAGGAAAGAGGAGACCAATTGCACAGCTGCCTGTTCTGACCTTTAGAGTGAGTCCTTTTCTGGCCTGAGCATGTTATGTTTATACAAACAAGCACGCTTCTGGTGCTCCCTGGTTATGGTTCTGATGGCCCAATCCCCTGAGGTTCATCAGAGATTGCAAATGCATGAGGGTAGGACTGCAAGCTTTGAGGCCCCCGATCTGAATTACTGAATGAGACGGTCAGACCTCAAGGAGCCTGGGGCCCTGCGATCCAGCCTCTCTGCATTCTGCACACTGTGTGTGTGTGTGTGTGTGTGTGTGTGGAGGGGGGGACCTGCTCCTGGCAGAGCTGGGGCTAGAGTCCAGGCCTCACCACTGCTCACAGGTGACTCATGTCCCGTGATTCACCAGGCCACATCTCAGCCTGGGTGGGGGGGGTGGGGTCGGTGGAGCACACAAAGTCAGGTACACAGAGTGTGGCCTCATCACAGACTGCAAAAGAAAGCTACGGAAAAACTAATGCTACAATGGAGTTCCTCAGTAACCGTCTGTCACATGACACAGCAGAGGAGGTTCCCAGCACATGTGAGGGATGGAAAGAGAGAGGAAGGAATGAGGACAAGAGTAAAATCTGGATAATCCACCAGATGGACACCAGGTTCCTGGGTAACAGGTAAAGGCACAAGTGTGGTGGGAGAGAGAAGACACTCTTTTCAAACAGCACACTGTGTTAAGAACAAATTTTAACCCAAAGGTTCCCAGATCTCACTAAGAGACATCAGTGCGAGAGAGGGGTATGATGACTCAGTGCTAGAAAAAATCCACAGGAGAATGAAAATAAAAGCAATTACTGAAAGAGTTAACTATGAAGGGCCATTTCCCCCAGACGAACATGAGACTCGAGCTTTCCACCGGGGGCTGGAGTTCACCAAGTACACGATGGCTCGTGACCCCATCACCCCCTAGAAACTTCCTCGAGCTGAGCGCCTGTCCTGGGAAAAAGGAATTTCTGTGTCTAACTACCACTGACGTGGAGTCTATTCTGACGCGCTCCAACGAGCCTCCCTCACGATCAGGTACCTGTGGATATCTCCACTGGACTTCTGCCTTCTTAGACATGATGGTCCCTTGAACGCCTGCGGGCCTCACTCTCAAGTTCGCACAACCCCCACACAAGCAGGAGGCCATGTGTTCCCTGCCTGGTGCCTACAAATTCGCCCAGGCCAGCAGGCTTGCGTGCCATGCCTCCAGCATCCCTCAGCTTCCAGCTCCTCTGAAGGACTGGTCACAGCAGTTATGATCACTTTTGGATTAAAACCCAGGGGGCGGCACTGCCTGACTGAGCAGCAGGGGACCCAGGGCACGAGTGAGCTGGCAGGCCGGGGCCCAGAGGCTCTCGCGGCAGGGTCTGTGAAGGCAGCACCGGACACATTTTCAATCGGTGTTAAGAACTGCAAGCATTTTCTTGTTGAAAGAAAATCAAATAAATAAACTAAAAAGGGAAAAAGAAAGAAAAAGAGTGACGGAATAATCAAAGAAAACCCTTCAGAGTGGAAGAGTTTCTTTTCTGTAATAAGCTGCTTTTACTTTGTTTCTTTGACTCTCACTCCATTGTTGGAGCCTGATCCTCAAAAGATACCCTAGAGGACTCCCTGAAGTCGGGGTGTCTCAGGTCCATGAGAAATTTGGTGGGAGTGAGAATGTGAGTAGAACCTGCGGGAGAACAGAGTCCAGCTGACTGCTTGAACAACGGTACGTTACAGGAACATGCCAACTCAGGCCCATGTTTTATGCAGCCAATGAGGTGTGAGAAAGCAAGACGCGAGCACGCGCACACGCACACAGGCCTCAAGGACAGGCCTCAAGGACAGCCGGCATGCACAAAGCGGGTGAGGCCACGCTGCGGACGTCAGCTGTCTGCGCAAGGCCTCTCCGTGAATCTGCGGGGGCAAATTTATCTCCCTAGGGTTCCACCCCCCAACAGGGAACTGCAAGTCAGGACCAAAGTCGAAGAGGGAGATTTACACCAAAGCCTGGCTGTGACAGCTTCTGCCCAGGAAAGCTGTATTTGAGCTGAGAATTATCAGACACATGCATGCAACACATACACAAGCAGGGGGCAGAGGGAGCTTTATCACGGGGTCCACGTAAAAAAAGGAGAAAACAATACAGGGAGAAATGGCGACCAGCTGGGGAAGTTCCAGGGAATGGGGAGGGAAGGAGAGGATGTCCAGTCTCCCCACTGAATGGTGGTCTCTAGAAAGGGGGTTGACAGTGCCAGGTCCATCTTGACTCACCCAGGAATGGCCACATAGACTGGTCTGCAGAACCTGCTCACTCTGAGAGCTTAGGGGGCACTGTGACTTGGTTACCCCAAAGGGGAGGTGTAAAACGGACACAGCTCATAGAGATCAGGGGCACGGCCAGGGCAGTATGTGCCGATAGCCTTTTGTCAGTGTCAAGAGGCAGCCCAGGAGGTGCAATCCATTTTGTCAAGGGCAAGATGGGGCAAAAGGAAGGCATCTGGAGTTCACTCTTCCCCTTCCAGCCCTAGAAACTGTGGAAGCTCCTGCAGGCATGAAAAAGGAGTAAAGTCTGCTGCCTTTAAGTCAGCTTAATGAGTTGCTTTCTTTCTTCTGGAAAGGAAATGCCAGAAAGGGTATGGCCGACCTAGAAGTGGTAGGAACTGGAAGGGGAGGCGGGATCCCTTAGCAGAGTCCAGCAGTCAGGCCAGTATGCTTCAGGCAATATCTGCTCGCAGGCTGTGTCTGTCCATCTCCAACGGACAGGTAAAGGAGGGGGCGATAATTTACCTTCCATTCACTGAGCTTCTTCTGGATATGAGGCCCAATGCCAGGAAACAGACAAGTCCCACCTCAGGCCCAGTGCAAGGCTCTAAGTGGGTGTTCTTAACCCCGTTTGGTTGGGTAAGGAAATCGCAGCATGGAGAGGTGGAGCGCTTGCTCAAGGTGACCCACCTGGCAGTGGCCAAGCAGGGACGGGAGTCTGGGTGTGTTGGAGTCTGTGCTCGGACGCTTCCCACCGCTTACAGCTGCCTCTCATCACGAGACACAGTGCAGACACGAGGAAAGAACCCTTTGCCCCTCAGCTGCTGCTATCCACAAACATGTCTAGAGACTAAGTTTTGCAGGGGCAATGGAGAATCGAAGACAGAATGAAACACCAAAGCATGGAATGGGTCAAAGTGCAATGAAGCAGCCCCTTCCCTCTAGAACACATGCCCCCACTCACCTATTAGCACTTCCCACTTTCCATTGGCTTGGGTCACCTCGTAAGCACAACGCATCTCGTTCAGGCTCACGCCCCCAAGGATGAAAATAATGAGGCGGGGACCACTGCGGTACTCCCCTGGGGCCTTATTCTTATGCCAGTGCCCATAGCGGGCGCTGGGGTGGGGGTGAGAGAGGGAGGGAAGGAGGAGAGAGAGGGAGAGAGAGAGAGAGAGAGATTAATTATGTTTATCTGCACTGAAGTATTTAGCACTTCATACCTCAATGACTTATTTACACATTCATTCTGTACACCAGTGACCAAAACAGAGTAGTAGCGAGTGTTGGCCGAGCTGAACCGCTGTGCACATTATCAAGGGGTCTGGCTGCCCATGCTGTGAGCTTGTCACTCTCTTGGAAACATGAGGCGACAGGCAGGCTCGAGTTAGCTTTAAAGTCTGGCGTGTTACCCCCCCCCCCAGCTTCGCCCCTCGCGGTGGTTGTCAGGCTTCTGCCCTCGAGCGTACAGGTTTCTAGGCTTGTCTGGGACCCTCAGCTGGCAGTGAGCGGTGACGGCAGAGTCAAGGCCCGCCGTCAGGTCGGCACGCTGATTCACGCCCCGAGCACCTCACCGGGCTATGGTCTCCCCTGGCCCCGCGGTGCCGCCCCGAGGGAGACTCAGCCGTGCCCACCGAGAGCTCACGGTTTAACTGGGCTGGGTGGGGAGAAGGAAGCAGGTCAGAATCGTGCTACAGAGGAGCTCAGTGCTATCAGGACACACATGGGAGGGCCTTCTAGCATCATCATCCGGGCATCACCGGAGAAGTCTTCCCAGGAGATGTGACACTGAGCTCCTCCTGAAAGACAGGCATTTCAGTGGTGGGGCAGTTCCCCCCACTGGCCCTGAGCTGCTCTTAGTAAGTCTTCACCTCGTCCTCAGAAACAATGAGAAATGGGTAGCTTCCAGGTTAAGAAAATGGGGGAAATAAAACAAAAAGCAGTCTCTAGTGAAATCTCTGCCCTTCTTCCTAATGACAGCGTTAAAAAAAAGTCACTTTCTGATCCTGAAGGTGCCAGGGGCACATGGGGTCAACACAGAGAAAATCCTTTGACAGTCTGCCATCGTCAGCCCGCCTGTCTGCGGCACCACCAGGGATTTTGAATTTTACCCCAGTGTTGGCAATCGACATTTGGCCTCCACTGGCATCAGAGGGGACGCACAATGCCACAGAGGCCACATGGGCCTGCAGCCTCGGCCCAAGCGAAGGCCTGAAAGTGAGGGCGGGGGCGCCTGGGTGGCTCAGTCCGTTAAGCGTCTGCCTTTGGCTCAGGATCCTGGGATCGAGTCCCACCTCAGGCTCACTGCGCAGGGAGCTTCTCCCTCTGACTCTCTCTCTCTCACCCTCTGTCTCTCATGAATAAATAAATAAAATCTTTAAAAACAAATAAAAGTGAGGGCAGCAGGCTGGGAGGCAAGAGAGATGGCAGGCAAAGCACGAGCAGGAAGATAAGCATGCAGAGTGTTCATCTTGGGAGCTAAATGCTACTCCAGGGCCCCGGCATGCCCTCTTTGGAGCTAGAGATGCTCCTGTTCCAAGCTCAAAGGTTCATTCAGCCTTGACTCTTCTCAGGAGCCACCCCAGGCTCTCACTGTCAAAGAAAAACAGTAGCACCCTGGCTCAGAGGCTGCCACCTCAGGAAAGGTAAGAGATGCTTCTGTGGGTCAGGGAACAGCCTGGACCACATAGACGAGGGAGGCCAAGAAGAGTCTGCAGGCGAAATACCTTCAGACATCCTCACAGAGCACAGAAGGGAAGGCTTCCCGATGCACGGCAGGAGGAGAAAAAGAGGAAACGCCTTTGAAAACAGACCCTGGAAGATATCATGAGCAACCAAGAAAATACACAGTGTTGGAGAACCCAGGGACAGAAGTATGGATTGCTGTCTACTCACATCTCCAAGCTGAAATATCTGAGCATCACCAGGTACGTGGCAGAAACCCAATAAACCCAAGGCATCCACACTTCCATCAAGCATGATTCTGAGAAACGCAGCTCTATGCAGACAACATATTCATCCCCTTCAACTGATTAACCAAAAGTGAAAGCAGAATACACTGAGCACCTACTATGTGCCAGGCTCTGTTTTAGCAACTGAGGCTAAAATAGACACACAAATCCCTGCCCTCGCAAGGCTGACATTCTAATTGGGGGAGACTGGCAGTAAGCAAGAGAAACACAAATACTCTACTACATGCTGGTATAATGTATGGAGTGAACAAAAAAAGGAAGGGGGAGAGGAGGTGTTGGGGGGTGGCTATCATTTTTTTTCTTTATTTTCTGTAACACCTTTATTGAGAGGTAATTCACGTTATACGATTCCCTCATTCAGCGTGTACAATGCAGTGGTCTTTGGCATAGTCACAGAACTGTGGACCATCACCAGTCAATTTTAGACCATTTTCATCACCCTAGAAAGAAAGTCCATACCCATTAGCAGTCACTCCCCATTCCACCACCCCAATGCCTGCCCCCCCTCCCCAGCAATCACTCATCTACTTTCTATCTCTACAGATTTGCCCACTCTGGACATTTCATACAAATGAAATCATACAATGTGTGGACTTTTGTGACTGGCTTCTTACACCTAGTATAATGTTTCCAAGCTTCACCCATGTTATGGCACAAGTCAGTGCTTCATTCCTTTCTTAGGCTGGATAATATTCTATTGTATGAATACACTATGTTTTGCTTACCCATTTATCTGTTGATGGAAATTTGGGTTATTTCCACTTTTGAGCTATTATGAATAGCACAACTAGGAATACTGGTGTAATGTTAAAAAGGATAGTTAGGGAAGGTGGAGAAGATAAGGGGCAAGCCACACAGATATACTGGGGACAGATCATTTCAGGCAGAGGGAAAAGCAAGTGCAAAGGTCCTGAGGCAGAAGTAAGCCTGACATTGCAAAGAAGGAAGCTAGTGAGGCAGAAATGGAGAGAACAAAGGGAGGAGCAAGGAATGAGAGTGGTGGGAAGCTGGAGGGTGAAGGGCCTGCACTCTGGCTGTGATGAGAAGCGGTGGGAGGGTTCTTGCGGATACTGCTGCTTCGTAACAGGACCACCCAACAACCAACCAGAGATGGGCCCACTTCTCCCACTCACTGGCTCAGGGTTCTCACTCACCTGACTGCGGTGGTACTAAAGGAAGCAGAGGAGCGAGTAGAGATGTAAGGGTAGTGCTTGGTATCAAGTTTGTCTTCAATTGTGTCCTGGAAAGAAAAGAGACAGATATTGAGCTTTTGCCATTTGTTTGAGAAGGGCCAACAGAACCAAGGCAAGATGGTTCAAAGAACAAGTCACTTAGCACAGTGACATGGCCAAGTTTGCAACAACCAGCATCCCCCCGGCCTGCTGCCTGCTCTAGGTGCCTAGCACGGTGCTCCGCAGGGACCAGATGCCCTACAACTGGCTGGTGCACGGAGATCAGTCTGCAGGGCTGCTTCTTTAAAAATTAAAAAAAAGGGCGCCTAGGTGGCTCAGTTGGTTAAGCGACTGCCTTCGGCTCAGGTCATGATCCTGGAGTCCCGGGATCGAGTCCCGCATTGGGCTCCCTGCTCGGCAGGGAGTCTGCTTCTCCCTCTGACCCTCCTCCCTCTCATGCTCTCTGTCTCTCATTCTCTCTGTCTCAAATAAATAAATAAAATCTTTAAAAAAAAAAAAAAGTTAAAAAAAAAAAAAACTGCAATGGGGCGCCTAGCTGGCTCAGTCTGAAGAGCACGCGACTCTTGATCTTGGGGTCCTGAGTCCAAGCCCCATGCTGGGTATAGCGATGACTAAAAAAAAAAAAAACTTTAACAAAACTGCGTTCATTTTTCTTGCTTCCCTTCTAATTTGTTTTTTCTTTTTCTTCTACATTCTACGTGAGGTTATAAATGTTGCATTCTGTCCAATAAATTCCTGACACTTGCCATCAGTCTTGGAGAAACTAGGCATAGGCACAGTGTCTCAGGCAAGACAAGACCTTCCACCTTCAGTTTCCCAAGGGTCTAATTATCCAGGGGGCGGATTCCAGCTATGCCCCTCCTGCTGTCTAGAACTCCTCCTAATAGCTACCATGGGAAGCCTACACACACACACGCAGGCACACACGCGCACGCACGCACACACGCGCACGGTTCTTCAGGGGGAGGGGGAGGGGGCAGGAAAAGGGAGCAGAGAACAAAGGAGCAAAGGAGATAGGGGGTGGGCTTTAATTACATTACAAAGAAATGGAACCGGTTCCTAGATGTTCATGTTCACCCATCCTTTTGGTTTGTGGGTTTTAAAAACAGGAAGTTGACTCACTATATATATTTAAAGTATACTTATTTTAATAAGTCCGCAGGACTTATTAAAACGGACTGCTTGAACTGACAAAGGAGTTCTGGGAAAGTCCCCTCATTGTCAGGACCCCAGTCTTGTCCACCCACGGAGAGCAGGAGCCGGACAAGGTAGCTCCAAGACCCACCCGGAAGGTCCAGTGGGGCAGGATTCTAAGCGGGGTTTCTTGAGCTACAAGCAGAGAGCAGAGAGACACCTCACATTCACAGACACGAAAACACCTACTATGTCCAAGGCACAGTGCCAGAGGACACATGAGTTGAGGGCAGAAGTCAAGGTATAAAAAGCTGACTCCACACACTGAACAGACACGTGTATGTGAAGGGCATCCCCGACACACTACAGGAGTCTGGGGCAGCCTCTTCGGTGCTGGGAGGTCAGACAGGGGCAGTGCGTGGGAACCGTCAGACCTGATGGGGACTTTGAAGGAAGGCAGGGCTCAGAAGTGGAAAGGGAGAGCACCGCAGGCAAGGGATGGATGTGAACAGGAGAGCAGAGGCAGAAACATGCCTGGCAGGGTCCCTGACTGACGGGGTGTCTTAGGGAGGCACTGGCTCGGGTCACATCCCAAAGGCCCCTCCACACACACCCGCACCCTCAGAGTGGCGCTCGTTACTCATCTGACCTATAGGCGCTAGATGTGTTTGGTCCTTTGGATACAGCACCATCGAGGGGTATCTACACTGGGGCTATGTCATATAGATCGTGGGGGTCTGCATTTGGTGGCCTCTGGGGACAGCTCTCCCTAAACCCTCAGGACAAGGCTATGGGGCCTAGAAGAGCCCTGAGACTGGATACAAATCCTCTGGGACAGATAACCCCAGGCTATCACCACCAGCCCACAGCAGGTGAAGCCGGAGGCCTCTGGGCCTGTAGGCAAAGAGCCCCAGGCCCTGGCTGTCCCCCACACACCCTCACAGCCGTCCCTCACTGACCTCCATGATGTCTTTAATGATTGGGGTCCACCGCGAGAGCTGGTAGGTCTGCTCGCTGATGCGCTCCTTCCGCTCTGGCTTGCTCCTGCGGCGCAATGTGGACTGAGCGCAAACACATGTGACATTAGATGGAGTCAGGGGTCATCTGGGCCCCTGCGACTCTGCTGGCCCTTGGAAATCGCTCCTGAGGACTCCCTTCAGAGAGTCAGCACTGGCAGAGTACGAAGTGGGAGGGGTTTTCCTGGAAAAGTCCAGCGTGTGCCCCTTGGGCTTTCGCCCAAGAACCTGGAGCAAACTTGGTTCTTTAAAGCCATGAAAAATGGCAAATGTGGGTCAAACATATAAGTGTCATTCAAAAAACTCCTGGTAGTGGGGTCCCTTGGTGGCTCAGTCAAGCGTCTGACTCTTGGTTTCAGCACAGGTCATGATCTCAGCGTCATGGGATTAAGGCCTGCGTCGGGCTCTGTGCTCAGTGGGGAGTCTGCTTGAGATTCCCTCTCCTGGGACACCTGGGTGGCTCAATCAGTTAGGCGTCTACCTTTGACTCAGGTCTTGATCCCAGGGTCCTGGGATCAAGTCCCATATCGGGCTCCTTGCTCAATGGGGGGCCTGCTTCTCCCTCTGCCTGCCACTCCCTCAGCTTGTGTGCTTGCTTGCTCTCTCTCTCTGACAAATAAAATCTTAAAAAAAAAAAAGAGAGAGAGAGAGAGAGAGACCCTCTCTCCCCCCCCCCCCCCCCCCCCCCCCCCCACTGGTGCATGCATTCTCTCTCTCTCCCCATCCCCCTAAAGTAAAAAAATAAAATCTTAAAAAAAAAAAAAAAATCCTGGTAGTTAAAAACATAGTTTGCTTCAATTATAGGAGAAAAGACTGTTTTGGGTAGGACTTGGTCTTTAATTTTGCTTTGACAGTCTGGGTGCATGAGTAAACCATCTCCATTCCCATTTGGGTGCCTCTTGTGAAAAAGGGTCTAAAAACACCAAACTACCTCCAGTTCTAGGTCTCTGGTCTGGGCTCAGGGACAAAGTTTTTGACTCTAAGATTCCAAAAGAAGTACATTTGCAACTCCAGCTTTATAGCACCCTTGTGTGAACAACTCCCCACAGGAAGAAAGTATAGAGTGAGGTTCCTAGCAGAGAGATCTGAAGAGTGCTTGGGCCTCTTCCTTGAGTTCTGGAGACCCCCGACCGCCAGCCTCCTCTAGAGGGTGCAGTGTGGTCGGGCTTCCCAGACACCCTGCCCTGGCCTGGTTCTGAATCATCACCAGTGAAGAACCAAGTGGCAAACCTGCTTGATGCTAACTAAGCATTGTGCTCTCACCCTCAGAGAAGATGCTGGACCTGGGTGTGCAAAAGTAGACCAGACTGACCTCAAGACACAGAGAATGAAGCTGGCGTGACTCCTGTTTGAGGCTGGTGCAGACAAGCTCAGCTTTAATGACTCTGTGCACATCTTGGTTCCGGGAGTAACACTTTTATTTTATTATATCTCTATACCTTTATTCCTCCGATTTTATGTTTTTTCTTTCTCAATGTTGAGTGTATGTATCATAAGCCACCTTAAGTAAATCAGGAGAAAAGATAAGACACGCCAGCTTCTCTTCTGCCTCTCCCTCCCCATATGCAAGGCTGGCCCCTTACATCAGTGACAATGGGCACCCCCAGGTGCGCCATGTTGGTGATGATCTCGCTGTCCTCTGGGGGGATCTGGGCGTGCTGGATCAGTTTATTCAGGTTCTCCTCAGTGATGCCTGTGAGAACAAAACCCCTGGTCACCACACCCAACCATCATGCATCACACACTCAGAAGCAGAACCAGTCGCTTGAGGGGGGACAGTGTCCCTTCTCAGGGTTAGTAGAAATGAATCTTCACCACATCAACTTTACTGTAAGATGAGGACAAAATCAGCATTTCGATTCCACTCTAGCCACTCTGTCCCAGGCTTTGACCATCAGCAACTGCCCCATTATGGTCTATATTTCCACCCATCTCCTGCTTCTCAGCCATCCCTGCCCACCCCCACCCACATCGAAGTCAAGAGTCTCAGTGTCCATCTCCTGCACAATGGACACTTATGGGCAACTATAATGTGGGTAAAAATCAGTTATTTAAAGGCAGAGTTACCAATGTGATGCAAGTATCTGGCAGACATGCTCTCACAAACTGGCTTTGCAGTCAGTGGCCTCTCCCCGCTCCCACCCGTCCTCTTCCAGAGACGCCACACCTTTATTACCTCTAGAATTAATTACCTGTAGTTGCAACACATTTGCTTACATTTCCCCAAATGTAAAGAGCCCCTGGGATCTCCGTATTAAATATCCTTTCCTGGGCGCCTGGGTGGCTCAGTCATTAGGCGTCTGCCTTCGGCTCAGGTCATGATCCCAGAGTCCTGGGATCGAGCCCCGCATCGGGCTCCCTGCTCTGCGGGAAGCCTGCTTCTCCCTCTCCCACTCCCCCTGCTTGTGTTCCCTCTCTCGCTGTGTCTCCTCTCTCTGTCAAATAAATAAATAAAATCTTAAAAAAAAAAAAAAATCTTTTCCATGTCTCCTAAACACTTTTCCACTTTGTCTTCTTTCTCCCACCTGCCTCATTTGCCCAAGGAAGGGCCTCTCCCCTCTTCTCTATCCCACCATTCCTACCATTCTTCAAAAAGATGTAGAGAAGGATGATGCGGATTTTGTCGTAAGTGCTGACATTTGCATCCAGCAGAATGGGGACGATGGCTCTCATGGGGTCCTTGATCTTCTCCCCTTCAGCATCCGTGCCCATGGCCAGGTCCTGCAGAAAACACACCACACTGGCCCCATTCCTGGCGACGGTCTGGATGGATGGGAACTACTAGACAACTGGTGGTCCATAAATGGGATTTGTCGCTTGGCTGGGGAAGGTCCTATGCAGGGGCTTCTGCTCTCACAAGGCCCCGTAATTAGCACTGGTGTCATCCGCATTGTTTTATATGGCGTCAGTGAGAAGTGATGACAGCCCCAGGGTTCACTTTGCAAAAACAGAAACCACCATGATTTTTTTGCCATCTTGTTTGAAGGTAGGCAGCTCCCTCCGGGTGAGTGCCTGTGTACCTGCGCTGACTCAGGTCAAGACTCAATCCTGGTGGGGCCTCTAGAGGTACAAAGCCCTGTTGAGGGATCGGGGCTGAAAGGGTTGCCTTCCTACACATGCAGAGCTTTGGCATTTTAAGGGGCCACTGCCTGGCTAGACTCTTCCCATGTGCTCCCCCTTGGTGTGGAAGGACATGTTTTTTGAGTTTTGAGCTACTCTATGTTTTTGACCTGTTTTTAATCTTCCAACCACTTTCAGGGCGAGGAGAAAAACAAGGGAAATCCAACCCAGGGAGATGAAGGGGGAGAGAGGGGCTGGCAAAAGAGGGAGGATGAGAGAGAGCACAGTGATGGCCCCTGCTTCACGACTCAGGCAAGAGTCACATCCACTGTAGAGAGACCAGAGAAGGCCACACATCAGCCTCAGGAAACCATGAATCGTTCACTCTGTTCTCAGAGACCAATGGCTGCAACCCTCCCTGGAGCCCAGACAGGGCTCGCCTGAAGGTTCCCTCCTCTAAAGACCCCATGAGTCCATAACCATCATGGTCTCGAGTTCGTGGTCTGTCCAGGTCGAGGAAGGTGGGTGCCCCCAGACCCCTTCACCTCTCAGAGCCACCACCATCCTCAACAGACTTTTGTGCAGTGGGACCTGAGTCTAATACTCTCTAAAGGTCCAATTAAATGTAACGAGTTCAACAAATACTATGGAGCACTTCTGAAAAAATGTACGCTTCCAAGGATTCATCCTGACTGCATTTTTACTGATATAGGGATGCCCTATTTTCCAGACAGTCCAGTTCTTTTGGAGAGGATGCCCTGTGCTTGCCAAGATCGCCCATGAAACTGATGGACTTCTGCAGGGTCACTTCCCCTTGGAAGAGCGTCACTGAATCGGGACAAGTCTGACAAACCCAAGCTGGCCTGTCACATCACGCTGGAAGATGTAAATCTTAGCTTCACACTGAGAACCTGAGCCGTTCTTTCTCACCGCAGCTTCACACTTGCTTAATGCCCTCCCTTGCCTTGGAAGCTGACCCTAGCTGAGGAATGTTCTCACACTTGGAGAATGGAGGGCCAGGATTAGTGACTCCACACACCACTCCTGGAAAATGTGGCAGCATTGTTATTTCCTTTTGCAGATGAGGAAAATAAAGCAGAAATAGGCACATCAAACAAATCAGTGACAGAGCAGAATTCAAATCCCAAACTGCTGACTTTCAGTCCTAATCGTGATCAGGGAGGCTGTGGGTGAGTTTCTGACATGCTACTGCACTAGCTTTTCTCAGCATCTACGTCTCCAAAGCTAGTGTGGCGACAGCAGGAGAAAAACACACTCAGAATATAAAACTCAGCCAGCCTTGTCAGTGTAGGGCTCAGAGATCCATATATCTCTCTTCAGACATTCCAAGGAGCCAGTAGAAAGTCAGACATGCAAAATCCAAATGACACAGCATTCCAGACCAATCTAGTCCCTACCATTGAGAGTGGAAGTGCATTGATTGGCTCCAGAGTTGAGACAACGTGATCTAGTAGACTTCTATATCCTATGATTCTGCGGGATGTTCAAGGTCAGATGTTATAATTCAGCTGGGTCAATGGGCATGGCAGAAAGAGAAGGAAAAGGTCCTACCTGTTCCACTCGGCAGAGTTTATCCACAGTGCCTTGGTAATGCTTCATGCAGTCTTCGGCCAGGTGCAGGTGAGTCGAATACTGGGAAAAAGCAGAGTGTGTGTGATCAAGAAATCACTCACTCACAAGAAATCACTCATGCAACGTCTACTGAGCTCCTACTACGTATAAACACTATGCAGTGCAAAAAGGAGATTCCAGCCTCATAAAGGAGATAAAACATGCATTCCAGCAGGAACACAAACATCATGACAGAAAATTCTGTGTGTCAAAAGAAAGGGACAAATTGCATTCCTAAAGGAGGCAAGTGGAGGGAGGAATCCTTTATGGGGGTAGGGTGGTACAATGGTTCTACAATGTATCCACGAATTCTTTGATACCCCTCCTTCTAGGAGGTGGAGCTTAATTCCCCCCTCCTCGAGTGTTGGTTGGATTCAGTGACTCGCTTCTAACAGAGTGTGGAGGACATGATGTAGGACATCCCAGGTCAGGACAGAAAAGGCACCGTGACTTCCTCCTGGCTCTCTCCCTCAGGTCACTCACTTTGGAGGAGGCCAGCTGCCATGTCATGAGCACATTCAAACAGCCCAGGGGAGAGGCTCATGAGGTGAGGAATTGAAGGATAAAGAGAGAAAAGATGAAGAGGAGAAAAGAAAGTCATAGGAAATAAGTTATCCAGCCTTTCAGCTTTTCCTAATAAAACTGGAAGTTGATTAAAAACTTGTGGATTTCAATGTATCAGTCAGTACAGTGGGGCTCTGAGAGGTCTTACTGCAACTGTTTATACTCAAGATTCAAACCCATCATTTGGGATGGTCGTACCTTGCTGAGCTCTTTCTGGTACTGGGGCATCTTCTTCAGCATCTGGGACAGGTCCCGCATGGTAGTCTACAAGGGGAAGGAAAACATATGGTCTCACTGCAATGGCCCTGACCTAGGAGGCTTTGCAAGGGTGGTGGGCACAGGGCAGGACAGGAGCCAGCACCAGACTTCCAAGTGCATGCTCAGAAACTCTCGAATCTGTTAAGCCCAAGATCACCGTGGGTTTAGATTTCCAGGCCTCTGGTTCAGAAAATTATTGATCCAAATACCATAACTGCCTTATAGGTGGGGAAGTGAACTCCAAAGGGTAGCAATTATGTTTTATTTATTGGACTAGAAAGTTACTGAGAGCATAATTCTTGCCAGGAAAGAGCAATTTTTCTTTCCCATGCTGCCTTTCTGCATACTCAGCTCAAGCAGTCTTGAAACTGAGTTCACATTTCATCCCAGCAGAAAGGCTACAGTTGTGTAGACAGAAAGAAAGAAGGAAGAAGCTGGGAAAGGGCTGGGACGTGCATCCTGACAGGTGAAAGAGGTCTGTTTACTTGCTAACTGTGTGACCCACCTAATTCCACTCTTATCCAACAAAAATTTATTGAATTACTACCATATACCAGGTGAGGTGCTGGAGATACAAGATCAGAACAAACAAACAAAAAAGAGAGCTTCTTGCCTTTTTGTGGAACTACCATCTAGCAGAGGAGCCATTCCGACTGAGATGATTAGTGTTCTTCGGAAAATCACAAGTGTGGATGCAGAGGTGCAGAGAGGCACCTCACTAGTCTGGGGGGGGTGGTGGTAGGGAAGGTTTCCCTGAGAAAATGATGCCTGAGCCAAAGGACCAGGACTTCACAAGGCAAGGCCCAGGCAAGGAACTCAGGCAAGGTGGTGGGTACAAGCGGGTAGGGGGCAGACCTGAGAGTCTGGGGAGCCTGATGGCCTGGTGCTATAAGGTGTGTCCATGAGTGAGTGAGACTTGATTCTACTGGGAACAGAGTCACCAAATGGTTTTAAGCAAGCTTAAAATACAGTCAGAGCTGTATTTGCCTTGACCACGATGGGTAAACCACCTCTGCTGAACCCATGTCAGGGTAAGGAGAGGACCAGGCAAGTTATGAATTCTAATTCCACCACAAGCTAAAAAAGGTTTCATAGTTCCTCTGGCTTAAACTGAATTATGATCTAAAACAGTAAATATTAATCTTCAGGGTAACAAAATGAAGATCTCTATAAACATCAAAAGATGAGGGCTCCGATCTCAATCTTGAATGCAAAAATAAGACAAAATGATATCAGATGAAGAGGTGACAATAACCTCCTAACTTACTAGTCCTGTGCCATGGAGGCACCCTGCCAACCAGCTCTCAGAAAGAAGACAGGGATTAGCCTAAAGGACATTGGAGCTCTAGTATGCATTTACCTTCTCTCCAGTATTCATTCTCTTGCTGGAAGAAAAATCTTTCAGAGAACGGGTGACTTCCCTAGAAGACAGAAGGAGGCAGCTAAGTTTCACAGCAACGCCTTGGTCCTCCATGTGGATGCTACAGAAGTGGTGCGAGATTCTTCCTTTAGGAATATGTGGCAAGTTTTCCTGCCAGTAAGGTATGCATTTAAAGTGATTTTTGAAGAAGAGAGAGAGGGATACATCATTTTCCTAACTAATATTCTAAACCAGGGTCTCCAGAGGGGGGTGTATGGGATGATTGGAGAGAAGAAATTATTAGTACATCTATTTATGTTTACTTTACTCCATCCTTAAATTTATGCTTTTGTATATACTGTAAAACATACATATTACTACAATTAACTATATAGTTAATTCATAAATAAACTTGCATATTGGAAATGTGAAGCAACATTTTCCTAAGGTTGAGTGATCCGAAAAGTTTGGGGCCACTTTTCTGAACAACTGAACTATCCAAGACTGTGATATTTTCCCACTCTTCCTTGTGAACTTACTGAGGATATCACCAACTCAATGTAGCAGACAGAATGTCTTTCTGCAAGGGGCACCTGGGTGGCTCAGTCGTTAAGTGTCTGCCTTTGGCTCAGGTCATGATCCCAGGGTCCTGGGATTGAGCCCCGCATTGGGCTCCCTGCTCGGTGGGAAGCCTGCTTCTCCCTCTCCCACTCCCCCTGCTTGTGTTCCCTCTCTCGCTGTGTCTCTCTCTGTCAAATAAATAAATAAAATCTTAAAAAAAAAAAAAAAGAATGTCCTTCTGCAAAAGCAGAATTTTTATTTATAGCTTAAAGGTCTTAGAAAAACATTCAGGTGTGGGGCGCCTGGGTGGCTCAGTCGGTTGGGCGACTGCCTTCGGCTCAGGTCATGATCCTGGAGTCCCGGGATCGAGTCCCGCGTCGGGTTCCCTGCTCGGCGGGGAGTCTGCTTCTGCCTCTGACCCTCCCCCCTCTCATGCTCTCTCTCTTTCTCTCTCTCAAATAAATAAATAAAATCTTTAAAAAAAAAAAAAAGAAAAACATTCAGGTGTTAGGGGCACCTGAGTGGCTCAGTTGGTTAAGCATCTGCCTTTGGCTTGGGTCATGGTCTTGGGGGTCCTGGGGTCAAGCCCTGGTGCCAGTCTAGTGGGGCTCCCTGCTCAGCAGGGAGTCTGCTTCTCTCTCTGCCTCTGCCCCTCCCCCCCGACTGTGCACTCTCTCTCTCAAATAAATAAACAAAATCTAAAAAAAAAAAAAAAAAATTCGGGGTGCCTGGGTGGCTCAGTCGTTAAGCGTCTGCCTTCAGCTCAGGTCATGATCTGGGGTCCTGGGATCAAGCCCCACATTGGGCTTCCTGCTCAACGGGAAGCCTGCTTCTCCCTCTCCCACTCCCCCTGCTTGTGTTCCCTCTCTCACTGTCTCTCTCTCTGTCAAATAAATAAAAAGATCTTTAAAAAAAAAAAAGAAAGAAAGGGGTGCCTTTCGTCTGCCTTCGGCTCAGGTTATGGTCCCAGGGTCCTGGGATCAAGCCCTGCATCGGGCTCCCTGCTCGGTGGGGAGCCTGCTTTTCCCTTTCCCATTCCCCTGCTTGTGTTCCCTCTCTCGCTGTGTCTCTATCAAATAAACAAATGAAATCTTAAAAAAAAAAAATTCAGGTGTTAGAAACATTTTGAAACATCTTCAGAGCAAGGTACGGGTTCTGTATATACACATTAGCTCTTGCTTGGAAATTTTAGGGATGACAGCAGCGGAAGAAGATGACACACCGGCTATATAAAAGAAAATCGAACTGATGCAGTGTAATCTGGATCTTTCAGTGGAAGGAACTGGCTTTATTTATTTATTTATTTTTAAGTAGGCTTTATGTCTAACGTGGGGCTTGAACTCACGACCCTTAGAGCAAGAGTTGCGTGTTCTACTGACTGAGCCAGCCAGACGCCCCAGGCACTGGCTTTAAACATTTGGTGTTTACAAAGCATTTCCTGAGAGCTACGGATGTTTTCGAAAAATACTAAGAGCTACCTGAACACAGTGGATTTTCTCACTTGGCGAAGTTGGTGTCACTCGCGCTGAGATTAGAAGGGCTTCCTCATCACTGGTTATCATGTGGGTGAATCCATCCACTGAGCAGCTCTGTGCAAGCTGCCCAGAGTGTGCACATGAGCAACTGCCATCTGGAGAAAGGGTTTTGCCTGCACTCTGGGGCGAGCCCTGGAGCTGGGGCGGCGGGGAGGCCGGGGTCCCTGGGGAGGGGCGGAGGCAAGGGGCTCTTACTGGGACACTTCCGCGATGTGCTTGTGGCGCAGTGCTATCCAGAGGTCGTCATCCTCGTCCAGGAGCACCTCCTTCACCCGTGCCTCTCCAATGCCACTTGTCTCGTACCTGGAGAGGAGACAGCCCCACGAAATTCATCCAGCCCCCTCCGATTTGCAACAGACGAGAGCCTACGGTCTCGGCCATCTGAGGGGTCACTGTGTGACTGGTGTGCGGGATCAGCACCTGACACAGCAGCAGTTTCTCGGGCAGGGAGAGACCCAGAGTCAATGTTTTAAAATCTGCAGGGTCGGCCGGTATGTGCTCAAGTCAGGATACAGGTGGGTTCAGAGCTGCTTGTGAGGGAAAGTCAGAGATCACGCTTGCTCCTTCCTGGGAAGGACCAGGATACCGTCCTCAAACATGTGGTACCTAAATTTTCAGTTTTAAAATCAGGTACCTGCAACAGGTCCTCCGCATATTTTTACATGTGAAATCACGAACATCTAAGGGAAAGCAAGAATTACAAGTACCAGCAGGGAGGAAAACTGACATTCAGTCACAGTTTTAGAACCTTAGTTTTGAAACCAAATGAGCACAATACAGTCTGTTTCCAAAGAAAGAAAAATTAGTTTTTAGAAACTGAGTTTTGGGTGATGGTTACCAAGAAAAATGTTGCTTATAATGAAGAAAACAGCTCCTTTGCAAATAAAGGTCAGTAAGAAACTTCTGTTGATACATTTTATGATATTTCATGACCTATAAAGAAGTTTTAACTCTGAATAAGATATGCATACATGTGGGGGCACAGACACACACATCCACACACCTCAAGCAGGCTCTCAGCTGAGGTGACATGAGCCGTGAAGTAAAGATCTAAAATTCTTGTTCTCCCCCAAAGGCGCACGAGCTCCTGGCTGCTAATGCCCCATAGATTTGGGAACTCACAGAAGAGCTTGCAGGCCCATTAGCAAGACTATCAATGCACCTGCCTTCCCTAGGATGAAAGACATCCTTTTTCTCAGGTTAGAGGTGCATCTGGTTTGCTTGCAAAGCCGTACTGGGTCTGTACACTTACTTGTATACATCATTTTCAATGGGCAGCAGGTCATAGCTCATAGCCTGAAAAGTCAGTTCATGAAGCACGGGGGAGCTGGGGTCGAAGCCGCGGTCCAGGATCAGGAGCTGGGAGCGCGCCTTGTCTGGGCCCTGGAAGGACAGACACGGAAGGCTTTCACAAGCCACCCATCCAACTCCAGTCTCTCCCACTGGTGCAGCTGCCCCTCCTGTAAAAGCAGCCCCAGGAAGTGACCTCTGAGATAAAACCTGCTAAAATAGCACTGACTAGTCCCATTTGCTGCTTGACAGGAACACCAGTAAACACCATGCAAAAATCCAGTATGCCTATTTCCTAATGAGGGTCCTTTAAAGTAGATCCAAAACTGTGGCTGGGGTCCAGAGTGAGCTTATGAAGGAGAGCACCACCTGGGTTTGCTTATAAATAGGGTGACCCACCATCCGGTCTGCCTGGGACCCAGGGGGTTCCCAGGACCCGGGACTTTCAGTTTTAAAATTATGATAGTGATAGAACAGTTCTGTCCTGATTGCAGTGGGGGTTATGTGAATCTCTACATGTGATGAAATTGCACAGAACCATCCACACATGTGAGCACACGTACAAACTAGTCAAATGTGATTAAGGGCTGGAGACTGTGCCAATATCAATTTTCTGGTTTTGATACTGCACTTACTATTGAGGGGGTTCCCAGGACACGGGACTTTCAGTGCTAACCCTGGGCAAGTCCCAGCAAACAGACACAGGTTGGGCACCCTACACGGAGCAGAATCTGCATCCCCCCCACCCAGTGCTTGAGCATCTCACTGAAGGCCAGTGTGTAGGACAGTGGCACCCATGCACACTCCGGGAGCGACAGAACCCAGCTGTCCCCAGGACTGCCATACAAACACTGTGGTCACTTGGCGAGAGAGCCACGTGCACCAAGTCCAGACTTACCTCGCCCATTGTTGGGTCATCGGCTTTGTAGGCATCGAGCTTGTCCTGGATTAGCTGAGCCAGCAAAGCATTGTCCTTGTATTCCCTGACAAAGGAGGAGTGACAACAGGGTGAACCGGCCATGCACCCACCCGACGGCACTGACTGTTCTCAGGGTGGAAGGCAGGAAGTGCAAGGAGGGTCAGGGGAGATAAGCTTCACCTGTATTGTTCTTTTACACTGAGGATATATTCATGTATTACACATACAATTTAAAATGACAAATAAAACGCTTTGCTCAGTGCCTAGAACATAAATGATTTTCTAGTTCCTTTAAAAAAAAAAATCCAGGGGCACCTGGGTGGCTCAGTTGTTAAGCATCTGCCTTCGGCTCAGGTCATGATCCCAGGGTCCTGGGATCGAGCCCCGCATTGGGCTCCCTGCTCCGCGGGAAGCCTGCTTCTCCCTCTCCCACTCCCCCTGCTTGTGTTCCCTCTCTTGCTGTGCCTCTCTCTGTCAAATAAATAAAATCTTAAAAAAAAAATCTCCAAATGGATATAGAGGCAGTCTTTCCCACTGGCTTCAGAAAAACCACCCCACTTCAACAGAGGGTCCTGGCCATCCACTCTCCTCCCATGATCAGGTTGTCTGAGCCTCACCCACCTGATTCTCACTTCCCTCAATTCAAATTCCCTTGGGTCTTGTTTTGTGTGGCTCGCAGGTGACACTTGTGCTGGCAGAGCCAGAAAGATGTAAGTGAGAGCTGGTGGACCTTTCCCCTTGGCCAGGCCCGACAGCACTTCCTGGGGCTCCTCCCAACTGTATAGAGGGTGTGGCTGCTGCCTGTCGCCTGGTCAGGCTCAGTGCTGAAGCAGCTCCGTTCCCATTCCACCCCCTCCACAAATGAACTCCAAGCTCCCCCGACCCTGTCAGGAGATATGGCCTGGCCCCCGTTTCTTAATTTCCAGCAGGCTTTTGTCAGGGAATACCAATAATAGAGGGAGGGGCTCTTCCATGGCTGCACACTCCAGCAGACAAGGAGTCAGTAAGGACAGGCCGCCACGATGGTCCTTGGCACCGCCAGTTCAGGCCCTTCGCTCCCCCTGCCGCGGCCACCCCCCTGGGTCTCCCTGCCTCCCTGCTGCTCTCACTCCCCTGTGCAAATTCCCCCAGAGGTCCCCACTGATAACCACTAAATGACATCACCCCAAGCCTGGCCTCCAGGGCCTCCAGGAATGGCTTCAGAGTTGCCCCGCTGAGTTGCCCTCCAGAGACGCCCCACAGCCCTCCACAGTCACTCTGCCAGGATGCCAACCCTCCTCAAATTTGCCCTTTGCTTTGCCAACTCCAAACTTCCGTTCATCCCAACGGCAAGAGCCACCTGTCCACACAAAGTACTCTGTGCTCCTCATTGGTCTACTGAAATCCGAAACTGCCCTTTAAGACCTTGTTCAAATGTCACCTCTGGTCTGAAGCCCTTCTTGACCCCCTCAGCTCAAAGGGCCCTCTCCTGACTCTGGATGTCCAGGCCCTTGTCCTGTGCTCAGGCACTGGCCTCGCAGGCCCTGTAGTTTAGGTGTGCACGCCTTATGCACACAGGTGTCGGGATGCGTGTTACCTACCCTTCTAGATCAAGGGCTTCTAAGCGCCGGGGCTGTGTCTTCAAGATAAGTACTCTCTCCCCAGCACTAAGCACACAGCAGATAAGTAGTAAGTGAATGACTTTATAAAATCTAGGGAATATGTCCTTTGGAGAATTATCCTTGTATTTTTTCTTACTCCAGAACACCTTCTACAAAGACGGTATTTGTTTTGAAAGGTTAGAAAGAGCTAAAAAACCACAGGAAGCCTGGACTGTGGTTACACAGGGGTTCACATTTAGCTGTTCAGTAATTGAATATATATATTTCATGCCCTTTTCTGGATGCATTATTACATTTCACAATAAAATTTAGAGACTATCAAAAACATTGGAAGAACGATTATAAATGCAAGATACTCAAATCTTGACCCTCTTGAGGCAACTGCCAGAGGAATCTCAAGATAAAAGGAAGCTACACGCCCGGTGGGCACATGGAGGCCGCTGAAGGCAGACTGGCATGCTGCCTTACCCCCGGTACCGCACAGCTGGGTACTCCTTCAGGGTGGCACACAGAGTTGCAATCTGCTCTGCCAGGCGCTCCAGTATAGGATTCTTCATCTGAGCCTTGTGGGGACTGTAGAAGCTCTGGAAAGAGTCTGCAGAGTCCAAGGAATACACCTGAGAAGGAAAAGAAACAAGAAAAAAAGTTATATATCATGTTTGCATCCAGAAGGGTGAACCGCTGGGAGTTTTCTCCAACCTTGGTGGTGAGTCTATAAACATATTCTCATTTATTCCACAAATATGTGCTGGGTGTCTGCTGCAGGCCGGGCATTGTGCTAAACACTTGGGAACTATCAGTGACCAAAACACGACTGTCCTCGAGGAGTGTGCAATCTTACAAAAGAATAACATAACCATAAACAATAAGCATAATGAAAAGTAAACTATATGATATGTGAGAAACTGGTTTAAGTGTATGAGAACATGACAGAGCAGGGAAAGAATGCCTGGAGGGCCGCCGGGAGGGAGGACAGCAGGCCTCCTTGAGAAGGTGATGTACGAGCAAGGGCTTGAAGGAGGTGAGGAGTTTCTCACCAGCAGGAGACTTCCACATGGAGGCAATAGCTAGCGCCAAGGCCCTGGGGCAGGCACATGCTCAGAGTGTCTGATGAACAATGAGGAGGCCAGAAGAAGAACAGGAGAGGAGATTAGTATAAGACCTTCTAGGCCATTATGAGTTTAGGTTTTTGTAAGTAAGGGACAGGCTGGAAATCATCTGTGACTGGGGCAGATAAAGGAGCTTTTTATGGATTTGATAATTTCCTATCCTCAGTAATACACTGTCAGTATTTTTCTTCTTATTCTAGAAGTTTAAAATTTCCTCTTAAATTACCTAGTCTATCAGCTATCAGTAATTTCTCAGAATCTCACTTTTGTCAACTACCTTATCTTCTAGAAAACCTGTGGTTAAAAAAAAAGTTTATTACTTTTTAAAAATATATGAAATGTAATCTGGTTGAATATACTAAAGTTGTGTTTTGTTAAATCCAGGTAGGCTCATACAGAGAAAAAAATTCCTGCCTTTAAGCTGGAAACAGGCCTGACGTTAAGTGCTAAGGGAAAGACACTGTCTTTAAGTGTTCACACTGTATGTTCTCCATCCCTCCTTACCCAAGAACAGGTCACTCTCCGATGTCTAGAAGCTGATCTATAAAGATGCCATAAGCCACAGTCAACTTTTACAAAATACCTAAGAGTTCTGTTAGTTTTGTTTCTTATTTGCCAGGAGAAGACATGTTAACCGATCTTACAAAATGAAGATATAAATTTTGTATGCTCTCTCACAATCAGCTTCACCTTTACTGGCTTAACAGCCTAGTTTTTTTCCCAAGGGGAGAGGTTTGTCGCCACGCTCCAGCATCTGAAGTGTTAACAGCCACTGACGAAAGCTACCATCTGCTCCTCCAGCAGAGCGTGAGGGAGGTGATCTCTGCACAAAACCAGTCTCCCGTGCAGCAGATGGGTGTTGTCTGATCCCTTCCCCCGCTCTCCTTCCCTGCTCTTTCTGGACTGGCTACCTTTGGTTATTTAAGGAGTCAGCCAGTAGGAGCGAACACTGTGAGCAAGGATGAAATGCACACAAGGAAAGGCGTGAGGGCTTTAAAAAAAAAAAAAAAGTCAGAAATAACCAGAGAGTAAGATGAGGGCCTCAGGCAGACCCGTAAGGAACACTTGTTTCCATTCCATCAACGTCCACTTACGACAGGTCATTCGGCAATTCAGAATACGACGTCTTCCTCCCCCACTCTGCTTACTGCACCCCTGTCAGGACCTGCCAGAGCTCCTGATGGAGCAGCGAGGATGCAAACTTTCTACACACTCCCCACTCAGCCTCACCTGGGACTCGTAGGGGAGAAATGCAATGTTGATTTCCGTCAGAGTTTTGATGACTTTGGCGGCCCGAGATTTCACCAGCTCATTAAACAGGGCATCTGGACAAGCTGCAAGAAGGACAAAAGACAGCAAGTTTTCCCATCCATTTCAACAGTTGCACACATCTGGGGGATTTTCTATTTTATTAGGATTTTAAGAAGGCAACTAGAAAGTTCGTCCCATCCTAGAATATCCCCTATCTCTAGGGTACAAAAGGAATGTAAAATCACCCAAAAGGCCCTCAACATCTAATAGAGAAGCAAATGGCAAAAAAGACTGAGATACTGAGAGCTAATTAGCTAATAAAACTACTTTCTGAGATCAAGGAAAGGAAAAAACCCAAGGGATAAGGAAAAGGCCTGTGATACGAACAGACACGACACATCTGACATGTTTATGAAAAATGCAATAAGGAAAAATGAAACCACTGGCAAGGTGGTGTAGGCATTTCTCTGGGATGCAGGCAGGAGCTCGGCTGCACAGGAGACCCACTTGATGGGGAAACTGGGACTGCCAGGGGCTCTCCTGGGCCAAACAAATGGGTTTGTGTTCTCAGAAAAGCATTTTCGGTTTATTATTACTAATGTCACCTCTCTGCTCCTTTTTTATGTATATCCAAATAGTATACAATTACTCTTTGCAAGAACCTTTCCCATTTCCTCAGTGGTGAGCTCTGTGGGGCTTTCCCTAAAGAGAAGAACGGTGGGAGCACTGCTATTGCTGAAGTTTTAAGTTAGCCAGCTCAACTCCTCTCTCTTTGCTCTTAACAAAGATTGACCAAGATGATTCTGCACTAGGCTCCATGCGCAAAACCTCCACAAAATAAGAAAGTGAATTCCAGGACAATGATGCAGTTTCCGTCTGCTCCCATCACCGCCAGACTGGACTATTTTTGTAGTTGAAAAACTGATGAAAATACAACACAGTTTATGGTGATACCTGGAAGTCTATTCAGTGATACATCAAAGCTAGCACTGGAAAATTATTCTCAGCATTAAACCCTCTAGTCCTTAGGAGAGATGCTATTTTTCATCAGGAAGGACGGCATGACCGAGTAGGTTTGTCTTTGTATGTGTTTATTTTTGTCTCTTATGCAATTTATCTTCTGAAGAGAGTATAAAAGCTCAGGAGAAACATGGCAACAACCCATTTCTTCCCTACTGATCAGCCTTGCCGTGCAGAAGCGCTAACCTGGAAGGACAGGGGTGGCACCTGCCAGCTGCACTTACAGTCTGTGAAGAAGACGTGCGCAGCCCGGTACTTAGCGGTTGGTGGGTCCTTGAAGTCACTGATGAGAGAGTGGACAGACTGTAGAGAGGAAAAAAAGAGGGAACTGAATGCAGTTCTAGAAGCAAATGGGACCTACATCTGAACTGGGTTAAATCCAAGCTGCCTGTGCAAAATAGTAGGGGATTTTTTAATGTATAATTCATGTTTGCCCGTAACGGAGTTCTGAAGACTTGAAATTAGGGTTGTTTCAGAGTTTAGATGAACGAAGCCTTCTTAGCTCATTCCGGAAGACAGAGTCTGCCCTTTGGAGGCACTGTAACTCGGGTTCCTGAGAAGACATTCACAGAAGAGGAAACTGGTCAAATACTTCCCAGGAAACTCATACTGATGAAGTTCTGGCAACTTCAGATACAAGCCAGTTTTCAAAAGTGAAAAGAAAGGGAATGGAAAACTGAGGGGAATTTATACAGATTAAGAGACCTAACGCGAGGAGGTGCATCTTGTCTGGATACTGACTTGAACCAACCTCCCAAAATGTTAAGACAGGTAATTTTCAACACAGCCTGGATATGATGATACAGACCCAAAAGTATAAAATGCCAGAGTTCTGAAGGTGGGTCACTAATTAGACACAGTGGATCTCCTCTGTAGAGAAGGAGTGCAAGAGGGGGGAATTAGACTGACCCGGGCCTGGCCTTCTGGACAGCGGTGGTATTTCAGAGAGCTTAATGCACTCTCACTCCACACTGCACCCCTCCTTCCCTGTTTGTGGATTGCACGCTTAATCAGAGCAGTGTGTTAAATGCGCGCTTAACCTAGAAATGTCAGACACCGCGCCACAGATGCCAAGCCAGCATGTGCAACCTTAGCCAAAGCTCCTCCGGGGGTGGGACTTGCCTTCTCAGACGGAGTGATGAGATACACAGCCTCCAGGCTGGGGAGCGGCTCTCTGCGCTTGTTGATGTCTTCCACGACTAGACAACAAACAGCAACCCACAATCAATAAGAAAACAGAACCAGTGATCATAGAACTAGAAACAATCTAGACAGGCCCCCTTCAGACTGCTGCAGGTGAGGGTTGGAAATCACTTACCCCCCCTTCCTTGGAGTTACCACATTCCACTGCCTCACAACGCTCAAGAGGTTAGAAAACCTGAAATTTTATCACACTAAGTATTTCCCTTTTCAGTTTAAGTAAACCCTTTGATCTCATGGTTAAAAATGGAAAATCCTACCTCTTTCTGTCACCAATAGTCTTTTACCCCTTCCTTCTGTTTTTTTCTCATCTGTCCTAAATAATCCCAATTCCTTTAGAATTTCCAGGTGGAGTTTAACAACAATTGGATAGTTTTTATCATTTTCTTCTGTATGTCACATGAAGATATTCCAAACATGCCCTCTGTATAACACAGTCCTTCCCAATAGTTCAAAGACTAAACATATTTTGTTAAACCACAAGCATTTGGTTTGCTTGTTTCTTTTACAGTTATGTCAGCTACTTCACCTGGGAAGAAGAGCTTCTGGGATAATCCTCATCTTACCAGCCACCCGATAAAGCTTAGGATATGCTATCTCTGCTGTACTGCCCTCTGGTATAGAGAGAACAGTACAATCACTTGGTGCCATTCTTCCCATGCAGAGGATTTAAGCAAATAAAAGTATCACTTTTGGATGATATCTTGTAACATTTACAAAGACTTTTCACCCCAAATAATGTTCAAATACCGAAATCCTTCAACCACCTACTTTACCAGTAATTATAGATTTCTGAATTTCATATGCGAACAATACTTCCCCCCAAATGTTTTGGGGGTTCCACGCAGGATTGCTAACTTTTCAATTTTGCCAAGCAAAGAGCTTTTTTAGAACCCACCTTGGGAGTAGGGAAAAGTCTGTGTGCAGCAGGGGAAGAGCTGAACCTTCATCTACCACAGGGAGCTAAAAGATAACATCTACCATCAATGAATCCAAAGATAATAGGCTAAGTATTTATCTAGAAATAGCAAAAGGATAACCAGAAGAAAGCGCACACCCTGAGGGAGAAAGGAGGGGGGGCCAGGATGCTGCTGCTTCTTCATTAGAAGTTCCTTAGCTCCATTTGGCTCTATCGCCCCTTAACTTGTGCATTTTTTGCTTTGAGAGAGGAAAAAAATAGCTTTAAAAATTCAATGAAGAGGGACGCCTAGGTGGCTCAGTTGGTTAAGTGACCAACTCAGGTTGTGATCTCAGGGTCCAGGGATGGAGCCCCTCATTGGGCTCCTCACTCAACAGGGAGTCTGTTTGGGATTTTCTCTCTCCCTCTCCCTCTGCCCCTCTCCCGGCTCTCTCTCTCTCTAAAATAAATAAATCAATGAATCTTAAAAAAAAATACAATGAAGAAAATAACTTTGTAAGCTCAAAACAGGGGCAAGCCTAGTCTTTGCTCACTGAATGAGAAGAAGTCACAGTAAAAACTATGTATTCTCATTTACAGGACTAGGTTTCTGGTGACAGATACACTGGATTTGGAAAAGTGTTTTTAGAAATGAAGGACTTGGGGCACCTGGGTGGCTCAGTCAGTTGGGCGACTGCCTTCGGCTCAGGTCATGATCCCAGGGTCCTGAGATCGAGCCCCACATAGGGCTCCCTGCTGAGTGGGGAGCCTCTTCTCCCTCTCCCACTCTCCCTGCTTATGCTCGCTCGCTCTCTGTCAAATAAATAAAATCTTAAAAAAAAATTTAAAGTAAAAATGAAGGACTCACATCCAAGGTGTGATTATACCCCCAAATTATTACATATATATTCATATGTATATATTTCACATAGAATTCAATAAGAAAATCCATGATATATTATCACCATAATTTCACAATTTAAAAACACTTTAACACCAAATAATAGGAAAGACATAATCTTAGAATAAAGGACAAACCGTTGAATTAAATTAATTTAGCTTAACGAAATCTCAACCCTCCTAGTTCTTCCTCCATAGTTGTGGTTTGGTAGTAATTTTGATAAAGACCAGCAATAGTCTGCAAGCCACACGCCATATGAAGTCTCCAGGGGAAAAAAATTAGGAAGTAAATTGCAACAGGTGTGTTCCACCCAACATTTTTTTTCAGAGGAAAAACAAAGGTTAACTTCCTTGTTTGAAACAATAGCTCAGAAGGTATTGCTTTTCAATCTTCTGAGATAACTCAGAAGAGAATACTATTCCAAAGATTAAAATACAGGATCCCTCTTGAAAGGAGCCCCTGAGTAACACAAGAGCTACACACAAATGTGAATAAGAGCTCAAGGACAGGAGCCAGAGGTCTGAGTCCTAGTCTCAGGTGTGAGACACTGGCCAGTGACCTTGAGCAGGTGACTTAACTTTTTTAAAAAGCCTATTTGTTGTGAAATTATAACACACAGTCCAAAGAGTGAATAACACATAAACATACAAATAATTACAAAGTAAACACCTGCGTAAGTGCCTCCCCAGTTAGGAAACAGAACTGGCCAGGACTAATAGAAGTGCACTTGCCATACCCTCACTCCCCTCCCTCCAGAGAGAACCACTGTCCTGACTTGAATGAGATCACTTCTCTTCATGGTTTTACCACGTACACCTGCATTTCACAATAGCATAGCTTAGTTCTGCCTAGTTTTGAACTTTATATAAATGAAAGCACACTGTAAGTATTCTTTTGTATCTTGTTTCTTTTGCTCAACATTATGTGTATCAGATCTACCCATGTGCTTGTGAATAGCCAGAGTTCGTTCATTTTCGTTGTCTATAGTATTCTGCTATGTGACTATACCATGATTTATTTAAACAATGCTCCGTGAACATCCCTGCATGTGCATTCTGGGCACACATGCCTGAGATTGTCTAGGACACACGTCTAACCGTCTGGCTTGCAGGACACACACACCTTCAACTCTATCAGACACTGCCAGTGTTGTTCAAAGTAACCATACTAATAAACACTCTGTCATACAGGAGTTCCCATTTTTCTACATCCTATCTGTCACTTGGCATTAACAGAATTTAAATATTCCAATCTGATGAGTGTATAGCAAGATCTCATTCTGGTTTTAACCAACTAACGTAGGTGGGCAATGTTTCATGGATTTCTTGGCTATTTGGATCTCTTCTTTGTTAAGTGGCCGTTCAGGTCTTTTGTGCACTGTTTCTATTGGTGGCCTGCCTTCTTCCCCTTGATTTAACCTGCCTTTCGGCACCTTTACCAGATATTTAATGATCGTCCAGTACTGTATTGGGTGCTAGGGATTTAGCGATAAACAAGAAAGCCTTGGGTCTCTCTCAAGAACTTACAGCCTTACCACCCGGGTTGTTGGAAGAACGTGAAGTCAAGTGAGATAATAATGAATAGGGAGGGGGAAAGCTCGCCAGAAAGAGGAGGCCTGAGTTTCACTCAAGGGCGGAGAGAGAGCTGCGCTCACTTGTTATCCCCTCGGTCATGATGTCTGTCATCTTACAGCAGGAAGACAGCATCCTCATGCTCAGCTGATCGACCACCAGCACCTGGAAGCAAAAAGAACAGCTTACGGCTTGCATGGGATTTGCTATGATTCTCTCATCAGCTTACTGTGTCAGACTTCAAAAAGTGCTCCAGAAAAATAGAATATTAAGTTATAAATACTTCTTATGGGCCAGAAGTTTGCTAACATACATGCTAGCTTTTCTCGCCCATGCCACACCCAAACCTAACCTTCTAGGAGTTAAGAGTTTGTTCTTGCTGACTTAATTTTATAAGCTTAAAAAATTAAAGTTTTTCCATGATGAAGAAAATGACTACTCATAAAAAAGGCAAAAAAAAGAAAAGAAAAAAAATCATCTACAGCACCCACACTCAGAGAAAACCATACTGGAAATTATTTTTTCAGAGCATAAGCTTTTTTTTTTTTTTTAACAAGGAGAATGAACACTCGTGCCACACATATGGCATGGAAGATGAGGACTTTGCTGCCAACACCATGAGGATGTACCTGCACATGTGTTGTCTGGGAGCATTCTCTACCTCCGTCCAGACTGGAAGAACAAGAACACGCCAGTCCTGGTCTAAAAGCTCCAGACCCTCAATTCTTCAGCTAACCACTCCTATCTCCATTCAGCCCACAGTGGAGAGAAGAAGCCATTGGCTAAAACAAGGCTGTTTCTCCTCCTCTTTAATGACATAAACCAAGGTAACAGGAGCTAGACGCACTAGGGACCAGAAAGCTCTAAGAACCAATTTGTTTTCATTTTATGAGGCAATTTCCTCAAGATTAGTTTAAAATTCACAAGTCCCTGGGCGCCTGGGTGGCTCAGTTGGTTAAGCAACTGCCTTCGGCTCAGGTCATGATCCCAGGGTCCTGGGATCGAGCCCTGTATTGGGCTCCCTGCTCAGCAGAGAGCCTGCTTCTCCCTCTCCCTCTGCTGCTCCCCCTTCTTGTGCTCTCTCTCTGTCAAATAAATAAATAAAATCTTAAAAAAAAAAAAGTCTCCGTTAAAAAATAAAATTAATAAGTCCCCAAGTCTATTACTGATGGGAAGAGTAAGAGAGAAAGAGGAAGACACAGATAAAAGGAGGATGGACGTGCTGGCTAAAACAGAAGCACACAAGGCTGAGGCGGAGACCAAAACCCTTCTGTACCATGCAGCTCTGTTGTTCCTGGACCAAGTGAACTTGAAAATATGTGGGCTCTTGACTGTGGGACAACTTAGGGGCAAGAACTATTGGTACAAACCCTCCAATGACACATGGGGAAGTTCAAGTAAAACAGCGTGTTTTCCTGGCTCCAGACAACCAAGTGACTTTCTGAGTGGAGGACAGCACGCTTTCCCACTTGAATCACCCACTCTGGTAAGTGAGGACACAATCAATCTGACTGGCTTAAGGACTTGCGTCCAGCATTGCTCTCAATGCTCTATGAATAAACAAGCTTCCTTCTTTTGTTGTATATAGTCACAGATACATAGGGCTGGGCCAGACGAGGGCTTTCCAAACTGGAGATGCTTTCAGGTCACCAGAGGGACTTCCTTCTCTCCCATGGCAAGCAGAATAATTTCACCTTCTTCCATTTCATAGAAGAGGTTCCAGGCAATATTTTGTTTGAATAAAAGAGTTCCACTGCTAAATTGTCCTACCAGATGATCTTTAAGAGAAGCTTTATGACCAAGAGATTTCTTCACCAGGACTGCATAAAATGAGGCAGAAGAGATTACCTTTTATTTTGTACTCTCTGGACACAGCAAAAGTCTTGATTTCCTATTTATTCCAACTCTATTTTCTTATATTTTCACCATTTTCCTCCAACTCTATTTTCTTATATTTTCACCGTTCTTATATTTTCCACATGAACTCACCTGTTAAGACCATTAATTGTGCTCTACTTACCTTCCATTCCCCCTTCTTCTTTACCTTCTTTATCACATCATGCATGATCTCTAAAAAGGAGAGAGAAAAAAAGAAAGGAAGGAAGAAGGGAAGGAAGAAAGGGAGGAAGGGAAGGAGGGAGGAAAGTTTAATGCAATGTTAACGACTTTCAACACCTGCTTATTATATTAGACTAGGTCATTTCCCCCCACAGGCTTTGTTTTCTCTGTCATACAATTCAACCAATCTGCTTACTGAGCCATAATCAGATTACCACAAACTTTTCTACTTCCTTTATTTTTTATTTTATTTTATTTTTTTTAAGTAAGCTCAAGGCCCAACTTGGGGCTTGAACTCATGACCCTAAGATCAAGAATCACATGCTCTACTGACTGAGCCAGCCAGGTGCTCCTCTTCCTGTTCCTTTAATTTGGTGGTTCTCAAACTTTTTGGTCTCAGGACTTCTTTACACTCTTAAAAATTGAGGACTCCAAAGAATGTTAAGTGGGTAAATATCTATTGATATTTACCACAGTAGAAATTAAACTGAGAGGGGCGCCAGGCTGGCTCAGTTAGTGGAGTGTGCAACTCTTGATCTCAGCGGTTGGGAGTTCAAGCCCCACGCTGGGTATAGAGTTTACTTAAAAATAAAATCTTGGGCGCCTGGGTGGCTCAGTTGGTTAAGTGACTGCCTTCGGCTCAGGTCATGATCCTGGAGTCCCGGGATCGAGTCCCGCATCGGGCTCCCTGCTCGGTGGGGAGTCTGCTTCTCCCTCTCCCACTCCCCATTTGTGTTCCCTCTCTCGCTGTGTCTTTCTCTGTCAAATAAATAAATAAAATCTTAAAAAAAAAATTAAAAATAAATAAAAATAAAATAAAATCTTAAGGGCACCTGGGTGGCTCAGTTGGTTAAGCATCTGACTCATGATTTTGGCTCGGGTCAAGATCTCAGGGTCCTGGGATGGAGCCCCATGTCAGGCTCTCCACTCAACGGGGAGTCTACTTGTCTCCCTCTGCCCCTCCCCCTGCTCATGTTCTCTCTGTCTCTCTCTCAAATAAATAAATCTTTAAAAAATTAAACTGAGAAAAAAAAATTTTTTTAAAGATTTTATTTATTTGACAGAGAGAGACACAGCGAGAGAGGGAACACAAGCAGGGGGAGTGGGAGAGGGACAAGCAGCCTTCCCGCGGAGCAGGGAGCCCGATGTGGGGCTCGATCCCAGAACCTTGGGATCATGACCTGAGCCGAAGGCAGACGCTTAACGAATGAGCCACCCAGGCACCCCTAAACTGAGAAATTTTTTTTTTTTAAAGATTTTTATTTATTTATTCATGAGAGACAGAGAGAGAGAGGCATAGGGAGAAGCAGGCTCCCCGCGGAGCAGGGAGCCCGATGCGGGACTCGATCCCAGTACCCTGGGATCATGACCTGAGCCGAAGGCAGACGCTTAACCATCTGAGCCACCCAGGCGCCCTAAACTGAGAAATTTTTAAAGTAATCATTAATTCACTTAAAGTAACAAGAGGAGGGGTGCCTGGATGGTTCAGTGGGGGTTAAGTGTCTGACTTTTGATCTCAGCTCAGGTCTTGAGCCTTGAGTCTTTAAAAAAAAAAAAAAAAAGGTGAAAAAAAAATAACAAGAGGGGTGCCCAGGGATGCCTGGGTGGCTCAGTCGGTTAAGCATCTGCCCTCAGCTCAGGTCATGATCCCAGGGTCCTGGGATCGAGTTCCGCATCCGGCTCCTTGCTCTGCAGGGAGTCTGCTTCTCCCTCTGCCTGCTGCTCCCCCTGCTTGTGTTCTCTCTCTCTGACAAATAAATAAATAAAATCTTTAAAAAAAAAAAAAAAAGAGGGGTGCCTGGCTAGCTCAGTCAGTAGAGCATGCTGACTCTTGATCTCTGGGTCATGAGTTCTAGCCTCACACTGGGCATAGAGCTTACTTTATAAATAAATAAATACATACATACAAACAAGAAACTCATTATATGTTAACATAAATAGCATTTTAATGAAATGTAATTATGTTTTCTACAATAAAACAATTTTTAGTGAGAATATTGGCTTTTTTAAAAAACATTTCTGCAACTCTCTTTGGCTTCATAAAAGACAGCAGATAGGGTTCTCCTATCTGCTTCTGCAATCTGTTATGAATCATATAGCATCTAGAAAACTCTAGTGTGCACTTGTGAGAGAATAAGAGTGAAGAAGGCAAATAATATCTTAGTCTTATTATAAAGACAGTTTTGCTCAGGGACTCCCCGTGGGATCTCGGATTTTTGAGAACCGCTGCCTTAAATTAAGTGGGTAAGAGACTATGACAATACCAGGCCACGTGAGCCCCCTCAAGCTCCAAAAACAGATGTGAAGGGCAGTTTGATGTCTTTCTAACCCTGAGCACAGCTGTGGGATGCTCCCAACCAAAATCACCATTTTGTTGAGCCACAGATCCTAGAAATTCCACACCACACACAGGGCTACCCAGCCATGAAGTCTTCACAGGAAATAAAACTTTTGCCACTCTTTCTAAATCCAGGTAATACAAAGGTCTGGAAGGACTCAAAGGTGAGCAGTTGCCACCAGCAAGTGTGTCTCAAACATTTAGGTCATTCTCTAGAGCATGTTTCTGATTCTGCTTTTGATCATGTTCAATAATCTGGTATGTCATGAAAGTTTCTTTTTTTTTTTTTTTAAAGATTTTATTTATTTATTTGAGAGAGAGAATGAGAGAGAGAGAGCGAGCACATGAGAGGGGGGAGGGTCAGAGGGAGAAGCAGACTCCCCGCCGAGCAGGGAGCCCGATGCGGGGCTCGATCCTGGGACTCCAGGACCATGACCTGAGCCGAAGGCAGTCGCTTAACCAACTGAGCCACCCAGGCGCCCTGTCATGAAAGTTTCTTAATATCTTTAAGAACTTGGGGCACCTGGGTGGCTCAGTCAGTTAACTGTCTGCCTTCAGCTCAGGTCAGGATCCCGGGGTCCTGGGATCCAGTCCTGTGTCAGGCTCCCTGCTGAGCCTGCTTCTCCCTCTCCCTCTGCCACTACCCCTGCTTGTGTGCTCTCCCTGTCAAACAAATATATAAAATCTTTTAAAAAAAAATCTTTAAGAACTTTTTACTTGATTAGAAAAAAAACACATGCTGCAGTAAGCATGGAAAACAGAAAAAAGTATAAAGAAGAAAATACCATGTACTACTTGTGTACATAAAAAAAAAATTTAAAAAAAATCACCTGTAATCCTGCCAACTTCAAGTACATAATTAACATTTTAGTTTATTTCCTGCTAGCTTTTTCCATGCAACTCTACAGTTAAGATCATGCTGTATATATAATTTTTATTATGCTTTTTTTTCATGAATAAGATCATTTTCATATTAATAAAAACGCTTCCTGGTTTTAAATGCCACATAATAGTCCCTAGTTTAGTCAACAATTTCCCTAATAGCCATTTAGATGACTTCCCATATTTCAGTGGTGAAAAATTGGGAACAGATATATCCAATGATAGGGCAGCGCTTAGCTTAAGTCAGTTAGGTTTTGTTAATATAATGGAATACAATGTACTCATTAGAAATAATGATATGTAACATATCTATTCATTCATCCACTCTCTCATTCGATAACATTTACTGAGTAACCACTGTTTACCAGTCAGTGGACCAGGCACCAGGAATGAAACATAGAAGATATGGCACAGCTCCCGCAGAGCTTACAGCCTGGTGGAGGGAGCAGATGTTGAATCAAGTGCAATCTCAGCTTCTCATAAGTGCTCTCCAAGGTGAATAAACAAAGGCTATGATAGAGGAAAGAAAAAAAAAGGTGTGGACAGCTACCCGAAAGGGAGGACCAGCCAAGGCCTCTCTGAGGAAGTGAACCTCATAAGGAAGATGCCAGCCATGCAAAGGCTGGAAAGGAGAAGGAGTAGGCACAAAGGCTTGGGCTGGAAAAAGAGTTGGACATCTTCTTGGAACTGGAGATCACTGTAAGCTGAGATTGGAGGCCAGATCGTTTAGGGCCTTGATTTTATCTGAAGGGCACTGGAACGCCACTGAAGGAAGGGACGTAATCTGACGTGCTGTAGAGGGGAGATTGGAGGGGATGAGAACAGAAGCAGGGTGTAGAGCTAGGAGGCCTTTGCAGTCAGAAAAAAAAAAAAATCAGCATGATTGGTGGCACGGGTCATGGTGAGAAGTGGATGGATTTGAAACATATTTTGGAAGTAAAACCAACAGGGTTAGCTGCTGAATTGGATGTGGGGGCCTGGGGGGTGGGGAAGAGACAGATAACTCCTGGGTTTTTGGCTCAAGCAAAGAAATTGATGCAAAGACATTTGGAGATACATAGAGAAAATATTTAAAGGAAGAACTGACTTGTAAGAAAATACCAAGAGGTTTTTTGTTTGTTTTTTTAATTAAAGATTGAGATGGCTGAGAGACTGAGGGGAGATGGAGAGCTGGTAGCTGGAAGTAGCTCTGGAGCTTGGAAGAACGACCTCAGCTGGAGGTAAAAATCTGGACTTCAATCCTTCCTTCCTAGGTACTCCCATTACAAAATTCTCAGGAGATATATTTGTCGTGGCTATTGTTAACAGCCAATTCCAATGCTGCCCTACATTTTTCTAATCCAATACCGAAAAGGAAACAAGGATTAGAGCCCTATTTGCATTAAGAATCAAGTAGCTTGGGCTACTTCGCCACAAATAATCCCTGGCAATCACATTTCATCTCTCTTATAAGTCCTCTTTGTGTGGAAAGAAACAAAGTCTTCTGAGGCCGGTCCAACCAGCAGTCTTTTTTTTTTTTTTTTTTTTAAAGATTTTATTTACTTATTTGAGAGAGAGAGTGAGAGACAGAGAGCACAAGAGGGAAGAGGGTCAGAGGGAGAAGCAGACCCCCTGCTGAGCAGGGAGCCCAATGTGGGACTCGATCCTGGGACTCCAGGATCATGACCTGAGCCGAAGGCAATCGCTTAACCAACTGAGCCACCCAGGCGCCCTCAACCAGCAGTCTTATTTCTGCACACCAAACCGTGTGTATAAACAGCCAAAACGTCCATTCTACCACCCAGCTAGTCTATATAGATAGAACAGAAGACACCAGGGCAGCTTCAACTTCTCCATAATCACGAGGACCAAAGCCCTGGTGGACTCTGCTTCCCTTATGGACAAGGGGTAAACAAGAAGGTTCCTTCTCAGCCACATGCTCTAGGTCCTGGGTGACTCCCAAACTCAACAAATCCTTCCCACGCCCTGAGAAAAATAGCACGTAGCTAAGATTATCCGGGACATCTTCACATGCACCCAATATACTAAGTGGAGTCCTAAAGGACAGGCTCTAGGGATAGCTGCAAACCCGTCCCCCCTTGGGAAGCCTTTCACAGTGACGTGTATCAGGACACCTAAGCCCATGGCACACCAAAACGTCTGAAATAGCATGACTAATATTAGATGGGCTGGAAGCTTGGGAGAAATGTGAGCATCACTAAAGTCCTTAAAATCCCCCCTTAAGTGAGGGATTCAAATATGCTAATGCTCTGCCCGGGTCAGATACACCAGGAATCCCGTGCCACCAGATAGGAAGAAGTGCCTCCGTTCTACAAACAGATTTAGGGGAGTCTAAACTCAGGCCACAAATGCCCTCCTCTTTACCAATTCAGAGTACAGGGAGCAGAGGGGATATAGCTCAGTGGTAGAGCATTTGACTGCAGAGTACAGGGAACTTCCAGAGTCGTTCTGGCTTAATAGTGGGGAATTCTTCGGGTGCCTGGGTGGCTCAGATGGTTGGGCATCTGCCTTCAGCTCAGGTCATGATCTCAGGTTCCTGGGATCGAGCCCCGCATGGGGCTCCCTGCTCCTTGGGGAGCCTGCTTCTCCCTCTGCCTCTCTCTCTCTCATGAATAAATAAAAAATCTTAAAAAAAATAGTGGGGAGTTCTTCTAAAAGACACCCTCTTGAATATAAGGGTAGTTACTCAAGCAAAGGTCACCCCGACCCCTCATGATTAAAAAAAAAAAAAAAAAATCATGGGAAGCACTCAAGTTAGACAGACCAAGGAAAATCCAGGTTCAGGCATTTGCTGACTATGTGAACTTGGGCAAGTTTAAAATGCTTTAAGCTCGGGGCGCCTGGGTGGCTCAGTTGGTTAGGCAGCTGCCTTCGGCTCAGGTCATGATCCCAGGGTCCTGGGATGGAGCCCCACATCAGGCTCCCTGCTCAGTGGGGAGTCTGCTTCTCCGTCTCCCTTTGCTTCTGCCCTGGCTCATGGTCTCTTTCTCTTTCTCAAATAAATAAAATCTTTTAAAAAAAATAAAATGTTTAAGCTTCAGTTTTCTTATCTGCAAAATTAAAATTCTAATACTCTAATGACCTGTTATAAAGATTAATAAAATACAATGCTTAGTCACTGCCTGGCATTCCACAAAAGGCACCTATTGTGATGTCACTATAAACTATGTTATTCATACAGACAAGGAATTACTTCCTTATGAAAATTATGAAACATCCCTTCCACCAATCAAGATTTTTAATAAAATGTAAAAACCTATTAAGAAGAAATACATATTCAAAATACAGTTTTTAAATAATCACAAGAATATTAGATAACAATCTCTACAGGTATTTCGCCCAAAACCTCAAAGCTTCTCTGACCCCCCAACACACATGTAATATGTTTTTGGAATAACAGCACGAATGTGTCAATGTATACAATATAAATCTTAAATGTACATATAAAATTGAACAGAAGATTCCTTCTATCCCTTCTGAGGAGACAAAGAGACCTTTGTTTATCTAGGAAGAGATGCATTAAAACGGAAGCACAAGTGGGGGCCCAACACAGACACACAGGACTATATTTTTAAATTGCTATTACTTAACATTCTGCAAATTCGCTTAGACAAGAAAACAAAATGACGTATACAATTAGTAAGGAGGATGCAGAATATCTGCCTGTGGCAATCATGGGAATCACATTAAAACCCTTATGAAGGTGGCAGATCAAAATAAACACAGAAGAACCAGCAGGACGTTTACGGGGCAACTAGAACCAGATTCCAGGAAGACAGCTCTGCTGCTTGCCACTGCATACTGGGCTGGGACTACACCCCTCTCGACTCTACCTGCCACTGGCAATTCTGCTTTAAAGCAACAAGAAGTCTATTCCTCTTTCCTGGCAGCACTTCAAATACCTGAAGATGGCAACCACATCTCTTTGTCTTGCTCTGGGCTGGAGAGTCTCCTTGCTAAACAACGGCACCTCCCAGGTGGAATGAGTTAAGGGCTAAACAACACATGAGAAAATGGTTCAAATAGTTGAAAACAAGACTTCCAAGTCCTGTCAAGATCTTCCCTTAGAGGGGCGCCTGGGTGGCTCAGTTGGTTAAGCAGCTGCCTTCAGCTCAGGTCATTATCCCAGGGGCCCGGGATCAAGCCCCTGCATCGGGCTCCCCGCTCAGCGATGGGTCCGATCCTCCCCTTCTCTCTCCCTGACTCTCCCCCTGCTTGTGCTCGCACGCACACGTCTCTCTCTCAAATAAATACAATCTTTTTTTAAAAAAAAAGGATCTTCCCTTAGAAATACCTATTTATACAGACTACTGGTAACCTAGCTACAAATCATTTACCGTTTTGCCTTTACATAGTTCTTCATAATACAGAAGTAGCACATTTTTGTTGAAAAATTCAAATAGATGTATAAATACAAAATGAAATTTTCCTCCTTACTCCCACTCTTCAGGGGAAACCACCACAGACAAGTGGGCACCCTTACAGGTCCTTTTCTATGCATATACAAGTGTATTCGGGAATATATGCACATACACTCATGGCTCCTTGGCTGAGGCCTGGGGAGGTTAAGTAACTTTCCATGATTCTCCTTCTTTGGTGCTGAAGAACCCTTATGTTGGAAAGAATCTTAGAGACCATTTAAGACCAGAGTCTAGGTCCCTCATTTTGGGATTGAAATACCCCTTGCAAAACAGAGCCTTCTGGAGTATGCAAGGCCACTAAATGGTCACTCTAGAGTGAGCAGAAATGGGTCTCTGGATCCCCATACAAATGTTCTTCCCACTACACATACTGTCTCTTGGGCTCTAGCATGGACTGGACTCTGAAATTGAAGCTGGGTGTGCTTTTCTGTTTCATTTCAATGATCACCTTGACACAGTAAAGCTAAGTGATTCAGATGGGTTTTGGAGCCAGATCCTCCACTTACCAGCTGTGACCTTGGGCAAGTTATTAAACCTGTGTCAGTTTTCCCATCTATAAAATGGGAATGACCACACAGGCCCCACAGAGTTATTGTGGGGATTAAATAAGTTCATGTGTGTAAAGCACTTAGTTCCGTACTTAACACTGTTGGTTACCACCATCAATATCATCATCTATTTCAAATGGTATTTGACCTCCCTAGGATGGAAGAAGCCAAAGATTTCCGATTGGTTTCTTATTTTTTTGTTGTTGTTGAAGATTTTATTTACTTATTTGACAGAGAGAAAGATAGTGAGAGCAGGAATACAAGCAGGGGGAGTGGGAGAGGGAGAAGCAGGCTTCCTGCCGAGCAGGAAGCCCAAAGCAGGGCTCGATCCCAGGACCCTGGAATCATGACCTGAGCCAAAGGCAGGCACTTAACGACTGAGCCACCCAGTTGCCCCCAATTGGTTTCTTATTGTTTCTCCATGGAGTTTGTGACATCTCCTGTTTTCCAGTTTGTTTCTCTGCATGCAAATTCTTTCATCCACTCAACAATGATGACTTATTGAACACCTATATGTTAGACCTCCTTCCCGACATTGCAAAGACCACAATGAACAAGCTAAACAAGATTCCTGCTCTTAAGGTGCTTACAACTAATACGGAGGGCAGAGACAGCCAATAAACACTAGGAAGTAAACAAGATCATTCTAGAGAGTGATATGTGCTCAAAGGAAATTAAAAAGGTTAATCAACAAGAATGTGACAGGGGTTTGAGAGAAGGTCCTCTGAGGAGGAGACAGGAGGACCAACACTATTGTTCTCGGGGCAAGAGTTTTCCAGGCATAGGAAGAGCAGGTGCAAAATCCTCAAGTCAGGATCAAGAGTAGTACAGTCCAGGAATAAAGACAAAGCAATTATGGGGAGACCCAGCAAGCTCAGTGAGAGAAAGAATGGTTCAGGATGTGCTCTGAGAGGTTGCCCCAGAGTCTCACCTTGTCTTTAAAGCAGTAACTTCTTACTGAGGACTCCACAAGTCATACATAGTATTCTGCTCCTGGAATACTAAGCCTCATTCATTCACGTTCAAACATGACAACTCCCTCCCATCCCTGTACCCTCAACTGCCACCCTGTCTCTGGCATCTGGCATAAAATAATGATCTAGCAAATGCCTGTAGAATGAATGAACCCCCGGGTGGCATAACTGAGCAGTGCTTGCTGGGAGTGAAATGAGCGGTTCTGTTCATAGTGTATCTCATGACCGAGTAAGGTGACTCCACCCAGTAGCTCACTGCAACCACCTACACACCCCCTCCCAGGGACGCCACTCTCCTGACACCCCCCAATATTCAGAATTCCCAGTTCAAAGATGACTGCCAGAAAAAAAAAAAAAAAACAGTCTCAGGGACCCTTTCACAGGGACTGCTGGGGAGAGAGAGCTCTTTATTCTTGAGGAACATGACAGGTAAACTATGGCTATTCTGGCTAGCCCCAAGTTTGCAAGCCAGAAAGGTCTAGAAATGTTCTTCCCGTAACTCTCCTCACTCCAATGCAGTGAGGAGTGTGGGTATTATGTGAATATACAAATACAAATGCTCAAATCCAAAGTTTCTGCCATCTTAGCATTGCTCTATTAATTGTTAACCAGTGTCTGAGATATCACAACCTAGCCTAAATACTTCCAAAAACTCATATTAAAGAAAAAGCTCAATCAGGGGCACCTGGGTGGGTCAGCTGGTTAAGTGTCTGCCTTCGGCTCAGGTCATGATCCCAGGGTCCTGGGAACGATCCCCACATCAGGCTCCTTGCTTAGCGGGGAGCCTGCTTCTCCCTTTCCCTCTGCCCCCTCCCTGCTTGTGCTTGTGCTCTCTCTCTCTCTCTCTGTCAAATAAGTAAAAATAAAACCTTTTAAGAAAAAGCTCAATCAGGGGCGCCTGGGTGGCTCAGTCGTTAAACGTCTGCCTTCGGCTCAGGTCATGATCCCAGGGTTCTGGGATCGAGCCCTGCATCGGGCTCCCTGCTCCGCGGGAAGCCTGCTTCTCCCTCTCCCACTCCCCCTGCTTATGTTCCCTCTCTCACTGTGTCCCTCTCTGTCAAATAAATAAATAAAATCTTAAAAAAAAAAGAAAAAGCTCAATCAATAATTCAGTCTTAATTTTTTAAAAGTGCCCACAATAGTAGTAGCATCTAACATTTATTGAAGAGTTACTATCTGGAATACCCTGTCCTATACATTTTACATGAATCATCTCACTGTGACCCTCCAAGATTAAGTATTATAATCACTCCCATTTTTATTTTTAAATATTTTATTTATTTATCTGAGAGAGAGAGACATAGATAGCGAGAGAGAGCACGAGCGAGGAGAGGGAGAAGCAGGCTCCTATTTAGCAGGGAACCTAATGTGGGGCTCGATCCCAGGACCCCGGGATCATGACCTGAGCCGAAGGCAGATGCTTCACCGACTGAGCCACCCAGGCGCCCCTAACCACTGCCATTTTACAAAGAAGGAAACTGAGACCAAGAGAAGTGAAGTATCTAGCACCTACACTATAAAATGCACATAACCATAGGATGGAGAATATATTGTTTTAAGTATAAATCAATTCTTGACCTCAAGGAACTTACAGTCTATTTGGGGAAACAAGACATTATACCTGAAGCATGAACTAAAAGTCATCAGAACCCTCCTGCACTGCTAGTGGGAATGTAAAGTGGTGTAGCCGCTTTGGAAAACAGTCTGGTGGCTCCTTAAACAGCTACAAGTAGAATTACCATATGATCCAGCAATTCCACTCCTAGGTATATACCCAAGATAAATGAAAACAGAGGTCCACACAAAAGCTTACACGTAAATGTTCATAGCAGCATTATTCATAATAGCCAAAAAAGTAGAAACAACCCAAATGTCCATCACCCAATGAACAGACAAATAAATGTGGTATATCCAGACTACAGAATGTTCAGCCATAAAAAGGAATGGAGTACTGATACATGCTACAACATGGATGAATCTTTAAAACATGCTAAGTCAAAGAAGCCAGTTACAAAGGACCACAAATCCAGTGAATTCCATTTATACAAAATGTCCAGAATTGGCAAATCCGTAGATATAGAACATAGATCTATCAGTAGTTTCCTACTATTGATGGAAGGGGAATAGAAGAGTTGGGGATGATGTAAAGGGAGTATGGAACTTCTTTTGGGGGTAATGAAAGTGTCCTAAATTTGACTATGACAATGGATGCATAATTCTGTGAATATACTAAAAGCCATTGAAATGCACACTTTAAATGGGCGAATGGTATGGTGTGTGAATAATATCTCATGAAAGCTGTTTTTAAAAAGTTATCAGGGGTGCCTGAGTGGCTCAGTGGGTTAAGTGGCTGCCTTCAGCTCAGGTCATGATCCCGGGGTCCTGGGATGGAGCCCCGCATCAGGCTCCCTGCTCTGTGGGGAGTCTGCTTCTCCCTCTCCCTCTGCTCCTCCCCCTGCTAGTGCACACTCTCTCTCTCTGTCTGAAATAAATAAATAAAATCTTAAAATATATATATATGTACATATATACATATACATCAGAGAAGGGCACCTGGATGGTGCAGTTGGTTGGGTGACGGACTCTTGGTTTCTTCTTTTTTTTAATTAAAGATTTTATTTATTTATTTATTTGACAGAGAGAGAGATAGCGAGAGCAGGAACACAAGCAGGGGGAGTGGGAGAGGGAGAAGCAGGCTTCCCGCCGAGCAGGGAGCCCGATGTGGGAGGACCCTGGGATCATGACCTGAGCCGAAGGCAGATGCTTAACGACCGAGCCACCCAGGCACCCCCGACTCTTGGTTTCTGCTCAGGTCATGATCTCAGAGTCTTGAGATTGAGCCCCACATCAGGCTCTGCGCTCAGCATGCAGTGTGCTTGGAGTGTCTCTCTCCCTCTCCCTCTGCTCCTCCCCCTTTCGCATGTGCACGCTCCCTCCCTCTCTCTCTCTCAAATAAGTAAACCTAAAAAAAAAAACAGTCATCAGAGAGTTTTAGATGAAAATTTCAAACTCAAAAAACAAATGCCATTTTGGTTATTATGGAACTGTTCCACAGTGTCTTCATCTAAAGACAGGTACCCTGGCTCACTCCTGTAAAACATCAGTTACCTAAAATTATAATTTATTATAATTTTGTATCTGAACTGTACTTTGTAAAAGTGAGAGACCAAAACAGAAATCACAAATTGTCAGCCACAGGGCAAGGACGAGGTACTGCTCCCTGTAATTGTTCAATGACAACTGCCTAACCTGGGAATGTTCTTTTTTAGGTTTACTTTTTGGGTGGTGGGGAGTGGGAGGGAAGGGAGTGGCCAATTGTTGGAGTTGTCACAAGCTTTAGAACATTCAGAGACTGGTGAACAATGACTTGATTACGTTGCCCTTGTAAGCACACCCACAGATTACATAAGACTCAAATGCCCAACGTTATGACATCCAACACTTGGGCTGCTGAGAACATGATAAATATTTATTTATTTATTTATTATTTTTTTATTCTTATGTTAATCCCCATACATTACATCATTAGTTCTAGATGAAGTGTTCCATGATTCATTGTTTGTGCACAACACCCAGTGCTCCATGCAGAACGTGCCCTCCTCAATACCCACCACCAGGCTAACCCATCCTCCCATCCCCCTCCCCTCTAGATCCCTCAGTTTGTTTTTCAGAGTCCATCGTGAGAGCATGATAAATAAATGCCTGATGTCCGAGAGACCAAATCCTAACCTCAGGCCCATCAAGATGCCAGATGGAGTTACAGGGAGGACTATTTACTGTCTCTTTTACAGGAGATTCTCATTTCCCATCTAATTTTCCCCACTCCGCTTCCTAAGGTTTAGAGCCAAAAGGTTAAGGAGCTACTCTCTAAAGCAACGCCTCACAGACCCTGGAATTTTATATTAGTAGAAAGGAAATCTCAAAGTGAGGACAAAACGAGATTAGAAACAGGAGTTCCTGGTAGCACTTTAGATGCAGTCTAAAAAAGCTACAGCTCCAAAGAAGCAATTTTCTTCTTCCTAAGGTTGCTTTCCACATAATATTCCTTGGATTAAAGGAGCTGTGAAATCACCAAATACACACAAATAGAAAAATCAATTAAAAGTGGAAACTTAGGGGGCGCCTGGGTGGCTCAGTCGCTAAGCGTCTGCCTTTGGCTCAGGTCATGATCCCAGGGTCCTGGGATTGAGCCCCATGTCGGGCTCCCTGCTCCGCGGGAAGCCTGCTTCTCCCTCTCCCACTCTCCCTGCTTGTGTTCCCTCTCTCACTGTGTCTCTCTGTCAAATAAATAAATAAAATCTTAAAAATAAATAAATAAATAACATAAAAATAAAAATGGAAACTGAAACAATTTCTATCTTCTTAAGCGGCGCCTGGGTGGCTCAGTCGTTAAGCATCTGCTTTTGGCTCAGGTCACGATCCCAGGGTCCTGGGATCGAGCCCCACATCGGGCTCCCTGCTCAGTAGGAAGCCTGCTTTTCCCTCTCCCCCTTCCCCTGCTTGTGTCCCCTCTCTTGCTGTGTCTCTGTCAAATAAATAAATAAAATCTTAAAAAAAAAATCAACAGCTTATAGTAGTAAATATTATTTAGTTATATTAATGTTTTGCACAAAAAGACCAAAGACACAAAATGGTGAAATGGAGATAAATATTCTAGGACAGACAGCACTACTATTATCTCATAAGCATTGTTGAATAAGACATTTTTAAAAGGACTCAAGAATGAGGGCCATTTTTATACAAGATAGTGGTACTATCATGTAGTTATTTGGGAAGCATTTTGCATTGGCTAAAGAAAAGGAAGGAAGGAAAGAAAGAAAGAGAGAAAGAGAAAGAAAGGGGGGGAGAGAGAGAGAGAGAGAAAGAAAGAAAGAAAGAAAGAAGGAAGGAAGGAAGGAAGGAAGGAAGGAAGGAAAGAAAGAAAGAAAGAAAGAAAGAAAGAAAGAAAGAAAGAAAGAAAGAAAG
>NW_023270433.1:7830754-7869613 GCF_011800145.1 Mirounga leonina
AAGAAAGAAAGAAAGAAAGAAAGAAAGAAAGAAAGAAAGAAAGAAAGGAAAGAAAGAAAGAAAACACACTGCCCATATACATCACCAATAGCAGCAGACCTCATCTGTTAATGTCCCATTTGGGTTGCCAGCCTGTATCTGTTTTTCTGCAAAATGCTTGTCCTCAGGGCACCTGGGTGGCACAGTCAGTTAAGCGTCCGACTCTTGGTTTTGGCTCAGGTCCTGATCTCAGGGTCATGAGATTGAGCCCCACGTCAGGCTCCATGCTGAGCACGGAGTCTGCTGAAATTTCTTTCCCTCTACCCCTCCCTGCCTCTCTCTCTCTCTCAAATAAATAAATCTTAAACAAACAAAAAAACAGCTCGTCCTCCTCCTAGTACAGACTATGATGCCTGCAGTAATTCCTCCTTGAACTGCAAGGACCTAGAACAGGTATCTAGCTTGATCTTGGCAGGAACACAAGATGTGGCCAGTATCTTAAATTTGTAGATGTAGCATTTAATGGCTTCAAATCACATTTCCTGACGTAAGTGGGAGTTTTCCTCCCTTTAAGTACTAAGGATTAGAGAAAATGTACTTTGGAAAGAGGGAGAAAGAATGGAATGTTTCATATAATTCCAGAAACCCAGAGCAGACAAAAGATCTAGCCTGGTGGTTTTTGGTGGGGGAGTGATTATGCCCCCCCAAGTAGGACATTCGGCAATGTCTGGAGACGTTTCTGATTACCACGACTGGAGGATGCTATGGGCATCCGGCGGGGAGAGGCCAGGGATGCTGCCAAACATCCTACAATGCACAGGCTCTTACAGCCCAAAACGTCAATAGTGCTAAGGCTGAGAAACCCTGATCCAGTCCATTTTATAAAGAAAATGAACCCGAGAGAGATAAGTGACTTGTCTGTGACAGTGGTAGTAGGAGTCATCTTATTTTCAAGTCCAAGATTCTCACCAGCCCAATTTGTTCTGTTCTAAGATTTAATCAGGTCTGAGATGCTAAAAAATATTTAATCTTACACAGCATGGCAAAGCCTTAAGCTCAAGCTCCTTCTGGAACCAACAATTCAGCTATTGCAGAGATGTCAAACTGACAGAAGACAAAAGCCTCAGGGAAGCTTCCAGAAAGAGGAAATGCTCCCCAGCCCCCAACACATAAAAAGGTCTAATTCCAGGAGGGCTGCTTCCTTTTCCCAAATCCATGTAACTGGTTACAATTATATACCAGGAAAAGAAAACATCCTCTAGGGATTTGAGCCCATGATCAAGCATGGGAAGAAGGTGAAGCTCTGGGAAGACTGAAATCCAGAAGCAGCTGAGTTTGCACTAACTTTTACTGAATATGCAGGCTGGGTGCTTTCCTCAAGCCAGTCTTCCATACCCTATAGTAAAGATGCTGCTGTTTACTACAGAGAGTTGGTTTCTTGTCCTCTCTGCAAGAAAGGGGCGGGGGGGAAGTGGCCAAAAGGGCCAGTCATTTTGTTATATTAAGAATCTAGGGTGTGGTGGTCCCCAGCTTCTGGCTGCTGGCCACTCCCCTCCTTCCTTCCTAGAATGCAGTTCTTATAAATGATAAAGTCTTACTTTCTACAGTAGATGTGTGGTAAGTGACTTAGCAAGCCTAGGAAAGCCGAATCCATCTGAAGTGGAATCCTAAGCCAGCAGTAGGGAACACTGAAAACCAACCAAATGCACATAAAAGTATCCTCAACAGTTTCAAGAACTGGAAGCACCAGGTACCTCTGGAACTTAAAAGAATGTGTGTGGGGCGGGGGAGGGGGGGCGTGTGGGGAGTATAAGGCATGTTGGTAGAAAGGTATTTGGGAAACAGTTATATCCTAGATCCCTTCTATCACTTCCCATCACTGGGTGACTGTCCTTCTCCCAGCATGGCAGAACACCGAAAGTTTCCTCTCCAGAGAGTGTAGAGTATGCAGGTCCCTGGATTGTGAGACCCAAGGCATAGTTCGGGGCCTGAGTCTAATAATGAAAACAGAGGGACTAAATGACCATGTGTACAGATTGTTGAGAACTACCCTCCATACCTCTGGTCCTCTTCATCCATTCAGCTCCCAGAATTCTGGTAGCCAGACCTTTATCTCCCAAGCAGGAGACAGACTTCTCTCAGGAATCAAGCCCAGGAAGAAAAATCCAAAGACACTGACACTGGGGATTCCCCAACAACAGCCTACCTTCTTCAGCCCCATCCACAAGGCCAGAGCTCCAATCAGCGTTTAAGTCTCTCATCATAAGCAGCCAGACCCATCTAAAGAAAGTTCCTACGTGGAAAATAGAGACCAAAACAACAACAAAACCTGGAGGAAATAGACTATGCGATAATTTTTTATTTTTATATTTTTTTAAAGAGAGAGACATAAAGGAAGATACCACATTCATGAAACAAGAATAGGAGGCTACAAAAAAATTAAAATGAGCTATTAGAAATTTTTAAAGAACATGACAGTAGAAATTTAAAATTAAATAGAAGGATTGGAAAATAAAGTTGAGGAAATCTGGAAAACACAGCAAAGAGTCAAAGAGAGAAATAACTGAAAAGATAAGAAAATTAGAGGACTAGTCCCAAGAGCTTCAACATCTAAATAGTACTAATTCCATAAAGAAAAAACTCAGGAGAGGAAATCATTGTGAAATTTTTTTTTTTTTTAAGATTTTATTTATTGGGGTGGCTGGGTGGCTCAGTCGGTAAAGCGTCTGCCTTCAGCTCAGGTCATGATCCCAGAGTCCTGGGATCCAGTCCGGTATCAGGCTCCCTGCTCAGCAGGGAGTCTGCTTCTCCCTCTCCCTCTGCCTCTGTTTGTGCTGTTTGTGCTCCCTCTCTCTCTCTTGCTCTCTCATATAAATAAATAAAATCGTCAAGGGAGAGAGAGAGCGGGATGGGAGGGGCAGACGGAGAGGGAGAGAGAATCTTCAGCAGACTCCACGCTGAGCATGGAGCCCAACTTGGGGCTCCATCTCACAACCTTGAGATCACAACCTGAGCCGAAACCAAGAGTTGGATGCTTAACCAACTGAGCCACCCCAGGTGCCCCTGTGAAATTATTTTTGAAATGTTCCCAGAAGTAAACAGCATAAGTTGCCAGATGGAAAGGCCCACTGAATGTCTAGTACAGGGATCAGCAAACTATGGCCTGTGGGCCAAATTCAGTCTGCAGTCTGTTTTTGTACAGACCTTAAGCTAAGAATGGCTTTTACAAAACTTTTAAAGGGGCAGGGAAAAAAGGAAGAAGATGTGGTAGAGATCGTATATGAACCACAAAAACCAAAGTATTTACTACATGACCTTTTAAAGAAAAAGTTTTCTGACCCTCTTCCAGCACAATGGATAAGGATGGACATATACCACAGCAAATCACTATGAAAGTCCAGAATATTGAGGACAGAGTGGAAGTTTCAGAGGGGACAAAATGAGACATACTAAAGGATCAAGAATCAAATGCCTTCAAACTTCTCAAAGGCAAAACTGGGGGCGCCTGGGTGGCTCAGTTGGTTGAGCGACTGCCTTCGGCTCAGGTCATGATCCTGGAGTCCCTGGATCGAGTCCCACGTCGGGCTCCCTGCTCAGCGGGGAGTCTGCCTCTCTCTCCGACCCTCCCCCCTCTCATGCTCTCTATCTCATTCTCTCTCTCAAATAAATAAATAAAATCTTAAAAAAAAAAAAAGGCAAAACTGGAACAAGACAATGGAGCAGTCTTTTTTTTTTTTTTTAAGATTTTATTTATTTATTTGACAGAGAGAGACAGGGAGAGCGGGAACACAAGCAGGGGGAGTGGGAGAGGGAGAAGCAGGCTTCCCGCGGAGCAGGGAGCCCGATGCGGGGCTCGATCCCAGGACCCTGGGATCATGACCTGAGCCAAAGGCAGACGCCCAATGACTGAGCCACCCAGGCGCCCCAACAATGGAGCAGTCTTCAAAATTTTGAAGGAAACCAATTTCCAACATAAAATTCTATGTTCCTCCAAACTAACAATTAAGTATGAGAGCAAAATAAAGATATTTTCTGACACATAAGGTCTCCAAAAAACTACCTCCCTTTTTCCAGAAGCTCCTGGGAAGTGAGCTCCACCAAAACAGGAGAGAGTAAACCAAGAAAAGAAGATATGAAATACAGAAGACGGGATGATTCAAAATGTAAGAGGTGGGGCGCCTGGGTGGCTCAGTCCGTAGATCATGCAACTCTTGCTCCTGGGGTCATTGAGTTTGAGGACCACATTGGGTGCAGAGATTACTTTAATTAGTTAATTAATCAATTAATTAATTAAAAACAAATGATGTGAAAAAATCTCAGGAGGATGGTGAATAGATGGAGGTCCCAAGTAACAGTGGTGCACTAGAGGGAAGACCACCAGTCTCAGCATAATGTGGCTTTATATCCACCCACACAGTCATCGTGTCTGGTGCCCTGCATTCCATTGTGTAGATGCAGGTTCCCCTGTGGTATTATTTCACCTAGTGCAGGTCTGCCGCTGATGGTTCTTTCAACATTTTTTGTTTTTGTTTTTTTAATGTCTGAAAGTGTTTCTTTGGCTTTGTTACTGAAGGATACAGTATATTCTCTGGGGTTTAGCATTCTAGGTTAATATTTTGTATCTCTCAGTCCTTCAAAGTTCCTGCTCTACTAACTTTCAGCTTACATTGTTCCCGGCAAGAAATCTGCACCGTCTTTATCTCTGCTCTGTATATAATGTGTCTTTTCTCTCTGGTTAATTAAAAAATTTCTTTTTATAACTGCTTTTAAGCAATTTGGTTATGATGTGCCTTGGTGCAGAGTTCCTCATGTTGCTTATGTCTGGGGTTCACTGAACTTCTTGGACCTAAGAGTTTATAGTTTTCATCAAATTTGGAAAGAGTTCAGCCAATATTTCTTCAAATACTGTTTCTGCACGCCATAACCCCCCCCCCCCCATTCTTCTCTCCTTTAGGGACTCCAATTATATATACTGGGCCCTTTGAAGTTGTCCTACAGCTCACTGATGCTTTTTGGTTTTTTTTCTTTTATTTATTTATTTATATATATATTTATTTATTTATTTATTTATTTTTTAAGATTGTATTTATTTGCGAGAGACAGAATGAGAGACAGAGAGCATGAGAGGGAGGAGCAAACTCCCTGCCGAGCAGGGAGCCCGATGTGGGACTCGATCCTGGGACTCCAGGATCATGACCTGAGCCGAAGGCAGTCGCTTAACCAACTGAGCCACCCAGGCGCCCTCTCCAGTCTTTTTTCTATGTTTCACTTTGGATAGTTTTTATTGCTATATCTTCAAGTTCACTATTTTTTTCTTCTTCTGCAATGTCTAACCCCTAACTCTAACTCTTCAGTAAAAAGAGAGAAAAACGAAATAGTAAGAGGTTAACAATTGTTAAATCTATAGATTTAATCTAAATTAATCTAAAACTTAGATTCTAAAACTTAGAAGGTAAGTAGGTGATATTATACTACTCTCAATTTTTCAGTATATTGGACTTTTTTTTTTTTAAGATTTTATTTACTTGACAGAAAGCGAGAGCAGCAACACAAGTAGGGGGAGTGGGAGAGGGAGAGGCAGGCTTCCCGGTGAGCAGGGAGCCTGACGCAGGGCTCAAGCCCAGGATCCTGGGATCACAACCTGAGCCGAAGGCAGATGCTTAACGACTGAGCCACCTAGGCGTCCCAAGTATTTTGGACATTTTTAGTAGATTGGGGGCAGGGAAAGAATGGGTATTACCACTGTATGAGAAACTGACCAGATCTTTCAGTCTCAGTTAAAGCCTGAAAAAAACTTATGACTTTAACTTGAATTTCAAAGTTCCTTAAAGGATAAGTAGGAAGGGTGAGATGACACAGAGGGAGAGACACCCCACCACATAACCAAAACAGTAAAGTTCAAAGTAACTCACCCTAGGATTATCTGAGGGAAAACTGGAAACTCTCAGCAGCCACATGATCGCCTCATCTTAAAATCCTGAAGGACTTTTACCCAAAACATGATTAGGTCTGCAGACTGAGTAATTTTTAACGGGTCAGCCTCACAGCAGTCCATTGTGGAAAGCCTAGAATGTGAAATGAACAGAGCAGAGGGCGACTCTTGCTCAGCTGCAATGTTTTATTTTCCTCAAATCCCTAGCAACTAGTCCCAGCAATATTGATGTGTCTGGACACCAGCGAGAGGCCTCTTTCCTTCCTCTCCTAGGGCTACACCTAGGACTCAAGAAGATGGGTGAAAAAGGCACTATGAGAGCAGGGGCCAAGCTCTGCTTCGCTGTGTCACTCTCAGTACGGGGGCTCTGAAAACCATCTAAGCCTAAAAGGTCTTCCTTCCCCCCCTCAGCTGCCAAACAGAAGCAGCTTTGTTCCTACTGCCATTAAAGGAAGTTCATGAGGATCATCTGTGACTGGATTAGAATCAACTGGAAAGTCCTGAGCTACATCTAAGCACAGTAGAAGTGGCCTTTCCTCCCTCACTACTGTAACACTGCTAGTAACTTATACCTGTCACTGTGAAAATCTACAGTGGCACAGACATGAAAATAATACTTTGTCCCCAATAGCCACAGAGAAGGGAAAAAACCTGCCACCGTGTTTCATCCAACAGACTAGTACAATCTGACTTCCTGCTCTGGGTGGGAGTCTGGACTAGACACTTCTAAGATTGTTCCCAGAGCCAAGATTCTATACTTTGATGCCACCTTGACATAGTATAAATCCCAAATCCTCAGAGCTTTACAACTATATCCTCATTTCCTCCAACAATCCTGAACAATGAAGTTCATACAGACTTTAAGACACACAGAGAGGGGCGCCTGGGTGGCTCAGTCGTTAAGCATCTGCCTTCGGCTCAGGTCATGATCCCAGGGTCCTGGGATTGAGCCCCACATCGGGCTCCCTGCTCGGCGGGAAGCCTGCTTCTCCCTCGCCCACTCCCCCTGCTTGTATTCCCTCTCTTGCTGTGTCTCTCTCTCCATCAAATAAATAAATAAAATTTAAAAAAAGAGAGAAAAACTCTGGAAAAGTACCCAAGTGCCAAGCCTCCCAGCTTGGAGAGCAAAGACTCACTCTTAAACGAGGAGTCTGGGTTGCCGGCTCAAGCTTGCTTTCAGACAGTTTGACGATGGGTCCGGTGAGTCACAAAATCATAAGACACTGCTCTGCTAGATTCACCTTCTTGACTCTGACTCTCAAGGCAGCTGGCTACTCTTCCTATGTCCATCCGAAATGCTGGTGTCCCTTGGGGGGAAACCCAGGCCCTCTTCTGGCCTACACCCTCTCCTCTGTGATCTGATCTGATCCCACAGGTTCAGTGACCTGATGACGCCCCAATCCAAATCTCCAGCCCAGACCTTCTGGGCACATCTGCAAACCTGTTTCTTCTCCTTTCATATCTCAGTGAATGGCACAACCTTACAACTGGCTGCCCAAGCCAGAAAATGGAATCTTTCCCAACTCCTCTTACTCATCCTGCACATCCAAGCATTCATGATGACCCGACCCTTCTACCTCCAATGACTCCTTCATGTCAACCTTCTCTCCAGCCACTGCTACTTCTCCATCCCTGGCAGAGCTTCTGCCTGGGTCACCACAGGAGCTTCCTAATGGGATCCTCTGCGCTCAGTCTCCCTCCCTCCCACCAGCCTCCATGCAGCAACCAAAGATCTTTCTAAATTAAAAAAAATTTTTTTTTAATTTTTAAGTAGCTCCATGCCCAATGTGGGGCCTGAACTCATGACCCTGAGAAGAAGAGTCAGATGCTCTACTGACTGAGCCAGCCAGGCACCCCCTAAACTAAATTCTAACCATGTCTCCTCCTGACTTAAAACCGTCAGTGGTATTCTACTGTTCCTGGAATAAAGATAAAAGTCCTTCACAAGGGTAAGAAAGCCCCAAGCACCTCTCCAACTTCTCTCTGCACACTCCCTCACCCCATAGCTCAAGCCACATTGAACTTTTCTTTCTCATTCTCTTGCCAAGCTGGGACATTCATCTACTTGACTGACTCTCCCCCAGACCCCACCAACACCATCCTTCTGGCTAACTCCTCTCATCCTCCAGGTCTCCCTCAGCCTCCCTCATTCCCCAGCCTTGTTGGAGGCTCCCCCACATGCTCCAATATCATCACACCATCGTGTCCCTCTCAGGGCACTTACCCCAATGTGCTACCATGGCCTGTCTGAATCCCACTAGGACCAGATCTACTTATACACCATTATATCTGCTGCCCTTAGCACAGCTTCTGGCACAGAGGAGACTGCATAAATACTGGTTGAATGAATGGAAACACTTGGTCCCAGAACCCTCTGAAGCATGCTGAAATGGAAACAAGCTGTGATATATGGTTGGGGTTTCTCTGACATCTCAGAAATCCTCCAAACAAGGAGTGACTGTTGGAAAGTCTGATTCAAATCTGTTATCTTCACAGCTAGGCTCCAGGAATTTTTTAAAAATTTGTTTGTTTTTCTCTACTTTCCTCCATCTCTCTCTAATTTTGTTGTTGTTGCTCTTCCCAAGATTGAAATGGGTTTTCCTAGTGTGATAAATACTTAATATCTCGATCACTTCCTACAAGGTCAGCTTTTAGGCCAAATAATTAGTAGAGATTTAAAGTGAAACATCATGGGGCACCGGCTGGCTCAGTTGGTAGAGCATGAGACTCTTGATCTTGGGGTTGTGAGTTCGAGCTCCACAATGGATGTAGAGTTTACTTAAAAATGAATAAATAAAGTGAAATATCAGTGGCATATGAGAAACAGAAAAAAAAAAAAAAAAAAAAGGGAAACTGGAAATCTGCCCTCCGAGAGCTTGCAATTTGAGCCATCAGTAGTTACTCCTGCTTCAGAGCCCCAGAGACACATATTAAGATCAGATCAGTGTATATCAGAAGCAAATTGCTTTGTTTTAAGCAATGCAAACTCTCCCAAAGGGCATCAGAATGGACAGCAGCTAGCTGTTGTCTAGTGATTATTAGATCCTGTGTCTATCAAAAGATAGTGATTCATTTCCTTGACTCTTCTAATAACTTATTCACTAACCTTGAGCAATAAACTAATCTCTGGAATTGTATCTGTAAAGTAATAAAGCTCCTTATAGTGACTCTTTATTGTCTTCCAAGCAATTTTTTGTATATTATTTAATGTGAGCCTTGAAAAAATTGTGTGATGCTGAGATCAGCATTTCTAATTAAAAAAGAAGTTTAATAAAAAGAGGTGTCCAGGTCACCTAGCCACTAAGTGTGAGAACTGGGACTGTCAGCTGGATATTCTGACTTCTGGCCCAGAATTTTTTCCACTTACCCAATACTGCTTCTCATTAAAAAAAAATACACACACACACACACACACTCCAAAAAATGCATAGAGGGGAAAAAGGTAAGTAAAACTCTTACATGTTGAAATTCAGATGAAGTCTTAGACACCTCACCCTAACTTTAGTGCTAGGAACAGCCCTGCACAGTAGCAACTAACTTGTTGAAGTAATCAAAAAGATCAAGCTAGGGATTCTCCAAGCATTTCTCATATAGGTGAGCCATGGGACTAGGGTTCAAATTTTATGGCTGTTGAATTGCTAGTGATGACTATAAAATTTGACCTGACTGCTCCACTAAAGAAAAGATACTTCATTAGCTGCCAAACACCTGTTTTGTCTAAGAGGTGCTACATGCCAAAAAAGCCAGAGAAAATATCTTTCAGTGCACATTCAATAAGCCCTTTATAGATCCTGTGGCAGATACATGCTCTTACATCTGATGGGTAACACATGTTACCTGAGTCCCAAACCACCTCTTAGGGAATTTTGCCCCAATTTAAGCTGCTAAAAAAGAGGCGGGGAACACGCTTGTATGGCTCAGTCAGTTAAGCCTCTGACTCTTTTTTTTTAAAGATTTTATTTATTTATTTGAGAGAGAGCATGAGAGGGGGGAGAGTCAGAGGGAGAAGCAGACTCCCTGCTGAGCAGGGAGTCCGACACGGGACTCAATCCTGGGACTCCAGAATCAGAACCCGAGCCAAAGGCAGTCGCTTAACCAACTGAGCCACCCAGGCACCCAAGTCTCTGACTCTTGATTTCAACTCAGGTCATGATCTCAGGGTGGTGAGATCGAGGAGCCCCGTGTTAGGCTCTGTGCTGGGCGTGGAGCTTGCTTAAGATTCTCTCTCTCCCCCTCTGCCCTCCCTACCTCTTGTGTGCTCTAAAATAAACAAACAAACAAATTAAAAAATGGCAAGCCAAAGCTGTACTCAGATGAAAATTCATATCCTCTGATACTTTGTGAGGAAAAAAATTAACCAATCATTAGATTCAAGACATTAGAATAAGAACACATATGCACACAACATAGAAGGAAAAAACTGTTTTTTTAAAAAAGACAAGGGGGGCACTTGGGTGGCTCAGTCAGTTAAGTGCCTGCCTTCAGCTCAGGTTATGATCCCAGGGTCCAGGGATTGAGCCCCACACTGGGCCCCTGCTCAGCAGGGAGTCTGCTTCTCCCTCTCCCTCTGCCCCTACCCTGCTCATGCTCTCTCTCTCTCTCTCTCTCAAATAAATAAAGTCTTTAAAAAAATAAATTTAAAAATAATAATAAAAATAAAAAAGACAATTAAGGGGCGCCTGGGTGGCATAGTCATTAAGTGTCTGAATCTTGGTTTCATCTCAGGAGAGTGGGATCGACTTTTTTTTTTAAAGATTTTAAAGATTTTATGTATTTATTTAACAACATCATTCCCAACATGGGAATATAATTGAAATGATCCAAGAATAGCCAGAGGGCTCCAATATTAATAAATATATATGCAAAAATAATAAGTAGAATTTAACAATACAGAAAAAGGATTATACATGACAACAAAGTAAACTTTGTTTCAGAAATACAATGATATCCAATATTATAATTAATTCGATTACATTAATAGGTTAAATAAGAAAAAGCATACGATCATTTCAAAAGAAACTGAAAAAGTAGTTAATACTATTTAAAAAACGAACTCTTAGTAAGCTGGAATTAAACGGAAGTAGTTCAAATATCACTTCCTCAGGGAAGCTTTCTCTAACCTTCCCTGATTTATGCCAGGCCTCCCTGTTAAATGTGTTCATAGTGTCCTGTACCATTTCTTTGTAATTCTTATCACAATTGTAACTATTTTTTGTAGTATCTGTAAGACAACAATGTTAGAATCCCTTAAAAAAGGAAGGAGTTTAGGGGCACCTGGCTGGCTAAGAGCATGTGACTCTTGGAGTCATGAGTTCGAGACCCATGTTGGGCATGGAGCCTACTAAAAATAAAATATAACATAATATAATATAGATAAATAAGGAGGTTTCAAAAAATTTATTTATTTATTTATGTATTTATTTTAGAAAACGGGGAGGGGCAGAGGGAGAAAAATCTTAAGCAGATTCCATGCTAAGGGTGGAGCCCAATGCCGGGCTGGATCCCACAACCCTGAGATCTTGAGCTGAAACCAAGAGTTGGACACTTAACTGACTGTGCCACCCAGGCGCACCAGGAGGTTGGGTTTTTTTTTAAGATTTTATTTATATATTTATTTATTTATTTGAAAGAGAGAGAGAGTGCACCCGTGCACACAGGTGATGGGAGGGGCAGAGAAGGAGGGAGAGGGAAAGAATCTGAAGTAGACTCCGTGCTGAGCTGGGAGGCCCACTCAGGGTTCCAATCCCAGATCCCTGAGATTATGACCAGAGCTGAAATCAAGAGTCAGATGCTCAAGTAACTGAGCCACCAAGGCGCCCTTTAATAAGGAATTTTAAAAATATAATTAATAAACTGGAAATAAAGACAAAATGGGACCACTCAGCAACAATAACTTTTAAATTTTAAATGAATTGTCTATAAGGACCGAATCACAACCACTACAAGAAAAAGTTGGGGTTTTTGTGTTTTTAAAGACTTTATTTATTTGAGAGAGAGAGCATGATAGCGCTTGCACACAAGTGGGGGGAAGGGGCAGAGAGAGAGGAGAAACAGACTCCCTGCTGAGTGGGGAGCCCAATACAGGGCCAATCCCAGTACCCTGAGATCATGACCTGAGCTGAAGTCAGACGCTTAATGGACTGAGCCACACAGGTGCCCCAAGAAAAAGTTGTTTTGGGGCGCCTGGGTGGCTCAGTGATTAAGCATCTGCCTTCAGCATAGGTCATGGTCGCAGGGTCCTGGGATTGAGCCCCGCATCAGGCTCCCTGCTCCACGGGAAGCCTGCTTCTGCCTCTCCCACTCCCCCTGCTTGTGTTCCCTCTCTCACTGTGTCTTTCTCTGTCAAATAAATAAATAAAATCTTTAAAAAAAGAAAAAAGAAAAAGTTGTTTTGAATCAAAAGTATACAGAAAAAAGATAAAAGGTAGAAGATTAATGAAATAGATAACTGGTTAGATTTAAGTACATACCGTTTATTGAAGCTTTCCACTTTTACATTTAAAAGACAGAGTAAAAATAATAACTTCAAATGAAAATAATATGTAGATTAGAAATGTAATTTTAACAATCTAATTTAAAAATGGGCAAAGAAGGGCTCCTGGGTGGCTCAGTCCATTGGGCATCTGCCTTTGGCTCAGGTCATGGTCCCAGGGTCCTGGGATTGAGCCCCACATTGGGCTCCCTGCTCAGCAGGGAGTCTGCTCCTCCCTCTCCCTCTGCTCCTCCCCCTGCTCCTTCTCTCACTCACTCTCTCTCTGTCAAATAAATAAAATCTTAAAAAAAAAATGGGCAAAGGAGGGACACCTGGGTGGCTCAGCCAGTTAAGTGTCTGACTCTTGATTTTGGTTCAGACCATGATCTCAGGATTGTGAGATGGAGCCCTGCATGGGGTTCCACACTGGGTGTGAAGCCTGCTTAGGATTCTCTCTCCCTCTGTCCCTCCCCCCTTCTAAAAAATAAAAATAATAAATAAATACATAAATAAAAATGGGCAAAGGATCTGTGTAGACATCTTTTCAAAGAACATATACAAATGGCCAATAAACACATGAATAAAATGCTTATCACTAGCCATCAGGGAAATGCAAATTAAAACCACAATGGAATACCACTCCATACCCACAAGGATGGCTATAACAAAAAGACAGATAATAACAAGTGTTGGCAAGAACGTTATGAAATTGGAATCTTGGGGCGCCTGGGTGGCTCAGTCATTAAGTGTCTGCCTTCGGCTCAGGTCATGATCCCAGGGTCCTGGAATCGAGCCCCACATCGGACTCCCCGCTCGGCGGGAAGCCTACTTCTCCCTCTCCCTCTCCCCCTGCTTGCGTTCCCTCTCTCGCTGTGTCTCTGTCAAATAAATAAATAAAATCTTTAAAAAAAAAAAAATTGGAATCTTTATACACTGCTGGCGGGAATGTGCAGCCACTTTGGGAAAGGAAATGATAACTCTTTCCTCAAAGAGTTAAATATAGTTACTATAAGACCCAGCAATTCTATTCCTAGGTACCCACCCAAGAGAGAAAAGACATATTTAAAAAAATAAAAATAAGATAAAAATAAATATAACATAAATTCTTCATTCCATGAATATGGTATATCACTTCATTTATTTAAGCCTTCTTTGATTTCTTTCATCAGTGTTTTATAGCTTTCAGCATATAGATCTAGAACATATTCCATTAGATTTATACTAAATATCTCATTTTTTTTCATTCTACTGTAAATGGTACTATTTTAAATTTCAATTTCTATATAGATTTTTGTAAACTGACTTTGTATTCCACAACTTTGCTAAACTATATGCAATTCTCTTCATAGGGCTGCTCCCTTATTTGCGAAGCTGAAGAATTATGATTTTTACATTGCAGTATACCTAAGAAACTAAAATATTAAAAGTAAATTTGTTAAAATGTCAATTCTTCCCAAACTGATCTATAGATTCAACACAATTCCAATCAAAACCCCAGAAAGATTTTTTAAATAGAAATAGATATGCTGATTCTTTTTTTCTTTTAAAGATTTTATTTATTTACTTGTCAGAGAGAGAGAGAGCACAAGCAGGGGGAGCGGCAGGCTGAGGGAGAAGCAGGCTCCCCGCTGAGCAAGGAGCCCACCATATGCGGGACTCAATCCCAGGACTCCGGGATCATGACCTGAGCTGAAGGCAGATGCTTAACTGACTGAGCCACCCAGGCATCCCAGATATGCTGATTCTATAATTTATATGGAAAAGCAAATGAACCAAAACAATTATGAAAAAGAAAAACAAAGCTGGAGAACTCACAATACCTGGTTTCCAGTCTTACTTTAAAGCTACAGTAATTGGCACAGAGTGGATGTTGGTGAAAGCATACATATAGATCAATGAAACAGAACAGTGAGTCCAGAAATGGACCCACCCATATATGGCCAACTGATTTTCAACAAAGAATAAAGACAATTTAATGGGAAAATGGATAGTCTTTTCAACAAATGGGGCTAGAACTGGACACTCACATACAAAAAAAGTTCATACACACACAAATGAACCTCCTAAATCACACCACACAAAAAAATTAACTCAAAATGGATCAAAGATTAGGGGCGCCTGGGTGGCTCAGTCATTAAGCGTCTGCCTTCGGCTCAGGTCATGATCCCAGGGTCCTGGGATCAAGTCCCACATCGGGCTCCCTGCTTGGCGGGAAGCCTGCTTCTCCCTCTCCCGCTCCCCCTGCTTGTGTTCCCTCTCTCGCTGTGTCTCTCTCTGTCAAATAAATAAATAAAATTTTTAAAAAAGTTTAAAAAAAAATGGATCAAAGATTAAATATAAGGCCTAAAACTATAAAACTTCTAGAAGAAAACACAGAAAATTTATAAAACACAAAAGCTTTGTGAATTTGGGCTGGGCAAGGATTTCTTGGATGGGATACCAAAAACACAATCCATAAAAGAAATTGATAAATTAGAACTTCTTCTCTGAAAAATACTGTTCACAGAATGAAAAGACAAGACAAAACTGTGAGAAAAGATCCGTAAATCATATAACTGATAAAGGACTTGCACCCGGAATTATAAAGATCTCTTAAAACTCAGTCATAAGAAAATAACCCAATAAAAAATATGCAAAACATTTGGACATTTCACCAAAGATATACAGATGACACTAAATACATGGAAAAATGCTTCTCTTCATCATCAGTCATTAGCAAAAGGCAAATTAAAACCATCATACAGAGGAACTTGGGTAGCTCAGTGGGTTAAGCATCTGCCTTCGAATCAGGTCATGATCCCAGACTCCTGGGATGGAGCCCTTGAATCGGGCTTCCTGCTCAGCAGGGAGCTCGCTTCTCTCCCTCTCTCGCTCAAATAAATAAATAAATAAATCTTAAAAAAAAAATAAATAAAACCATCATACCAATACCTATCAGAATGGCTTTATTTATTTATTTAGAGTAGGCTCCACGCCCAGCATGGAGGCCAACGCTGGGCTTGAACTCACCACCTGAGATCAAGACCTGAGCTGAGATCAAGAGTCGGATGCTTAACCAACTTGAGCCACCCAGGCTCCCCGGAATGGCTAAAATTTTTAAAACATATAATACCATGTACTAACAAGGATGCTGGTATGAATGTAAAATGGCTTTGGAAAACAATTTGACAGTTTCTTATAAAGTTAAACATACACTTATCATATGACCCATTAATTCCACTCCTAGATATTTACATATCCAAGTGATCTGTTCACACAGAAACCTGTGTGTGAATGCAATTGTCCAAATGCAAATAACTAACTAGAAGTGGCAAAGTGCTGGCAAAGTGATAACCCAAGCAGTGCATCCACACAAAAGAACAGCAGTCAACAAAAAAGGAACAAACTATAGACACATGCAACATGATGACTCTCAAGCACATCATACTAAGGTTAAAGAGGTCATATTCAAAAAGGTACATACTGTATAATTCCATTGATGTGACATTCTGGAAGAGGCAAAACTATAGGGACAGAAAACAGCTCAGTGTTTGCCCCGGTCTGGGGGTGGAAGGAGAGGTTGACTAGAAAGGGCAGCACAAGGGAATTTGAGGGGGTAATGACATTGTTCTGAATTTTGGGTATTCTGGTGGTTACATAACTGTATGTAATGGCTGAAATGTGAAGAGCTGTTCACTAAAAAGGGTGAATTTTACTGTATGCAAATTATACCTAGATTTTAAAATTGGAAAAAATACAATATGTATGTAATATATTTCAAAAAATACTTGTTATATGTATGCTAACCAAAGTTTCTACGGAAAAAAGAGAAGTGTACGAATGAATGAAGACTGCTTCTATCTAGGTGTCCTCTCAATTTCTGACACATCCTATGAATCATGGACCCATCTGAAAAAGGTATGTGCTTAATGTGCAAATCGAAACTGCATTCTTTTCCAGAGGAATGTGATTCTTGCAAACAAACATGAGGAGAAATTGCTAGCAGCTAGGAAACAACAAAAAGACAAATAGTACATTTTGAACTCCTTGCATCATTGTAACACACTGAGAAAACTTCAGGGAACAGAAATAAACTCTGGATTACAACATGGATTTACATACCGAAACGTCATCTATTAACATAAAATAGATATAAAATGCCACAGAAAATGAAATCCACCTTTCCCTTATAATCTCTTTGTAGAGAGCAGAAAACAAATACATCTTATAGAAAGAAAATAAAGAAGAAAGGGTAAAGATAAAGAGTAGAACTGGAAATAGAAGTTGGGTCAGATTGCAATTTGTCCATAGGTTCTTCAGGCCAACTCTCCCATTTCCCAGTTCATTTGCACATCTGTCAAGAAAATTTTTTTAAAGATTTTGTTTATTTGAGAGAGAGCACAAGCAGGGAGGAGGAGCCGAGGGAGAGGGAGAAGCAGGCTCCCCACTGAGCAGGGAGCCTGATGCAGGACTCGATCCCAGGACCTGAGCCAAAGGCAGACACTTAACCAACTGAGCCACCCAGGTGCCCCTTTCAAGAAGAAATTTATCTGAGACTCCTTTCTCCCCCAAAACTCTGGCCCCAGAGGGCAGAGCTAGTCTATCTTGTGCTCAAAATCCTCTAACACGCACTGACCCTTTTTGTGGATCTTTTCATGATGGTAATATTTACTGAATTTACTGTGTGCTAAGAACTATACTAAGTGCTGCACTATCTCCAACACGCACAGAACCCCACAAGGTAGGTGCTATTACTCATTTTACAGTTTAGGAAATTGAGGTGCAAAAAGGTTCCCTTATTTGCCAAAGTCACATGGCTAATAGGTGGTGAGCCAGAATTTTATCCCAGATAGTCTAATTCCAAGAGTCCATTCTCTGAATTGCTGTACATAAAGATTAAGTCATTCATTCAATATCTACTGAGTCCCAAGCACTAATTCAAACACTAAAGATAGACAAAAGAGTAAGGCAAGGTTCTATTCTCCCCTGAAGGAACTTCTGGTCTAGCTGGGCAAGACTAACAACAAAGACTTCCCCTGTGTCGGGGAAGTGGAAGAGGGGGTGGCAGGGAAAACTTGGGAGTAACAGAGAAAGCTCCTCAGGATTGTCTATGTCTATCAGAACAGTATGAGTGTCCCATATTTTAGTCTCCCATAGTTCCTAGCAGGCTGTGAACAAACACTGCTGAATGAACAGCTTAAAGCTGACCTACCTCCTCTACTTCTGTTGTGTCTGCACCTACTGCCACTCCAAAACGCAAATCAGAAAGATGTGACAAGTAGCTGAAAACTACATTTATCTTGCTCTCCATTGTATGCTTCATTCATTGACATTCAATAAGTATTTATTGATGGCTGAGGGAGTCAGCCACTGTTCTTAGCATGGAGTACAGTGGTTAACATGCCACATAAAGACCCTGTTCTCATTCAAGTGGCTGAAACAATCAAAGAAATACCAAAACAAACAAACAAACAAACAAAAAACAACCACAATAACAAAACAAGCCTGAACAAGATCATTTCAGTTAATTTGAAATGCTACAAAGAAAATAAAATGAGGAAACACAATCAACAGTGACTATCAGGTGTTAATTTAGATTGGGAAGACCAGGCGGCATAGGGGACATTTAAACTGGTGTGTGTTGGTTAAAAAATTCTTTATTTTACTTTTATTTTTAGAGAAAAAAAGGAAAAACTAGAAACCCTGTCCAAAATTAGGAGCCAGAATTAACCTGTGTCACGGACAAAGACTTGCAATAATATTTTTTCCCAAAATTTATACATAACTCACATGTTATCAGAACAGATGCTGTTCACGCACTCACCAATTTTATGTAAAACTGATTTGCTTTCCATAAACAGTGGTCTTGCTTTATTTCAGAAAAGAAATTTTGGCCATATTGCATTACTGATTTTTTTTTTTTAACCTTTATGATGGCTTCTAAAAAGGCAGGGGAGTGGGGTATTAAGGAGCTACCACATCAACAAGGGTCCTGGCAAAAGGATGCAAAAACTTATTTCTATAACACTTAAGGCTTTTATTTTAAAGATACAATATTCAAATATACCATCTGAAAGAATGTAACATGTAACACAACATTCCATATTTCAAAACGCTTTAAAAAGACTACTGAAGGAAATGGTGTATATAGAATAATGAAGAAAGTGTTTTTTTTTTTTTACTAATATTGCAAGGAAATGGATATCAGGTTTTAAAAAATTAATTAACACTGATTTTGGCAAGTCATTTAACTGTTACGAGCCTCCATTTCTTTCCCACAGGTAAAATGACATTAGAGGATCCCTCATGGGTCCTTCCAGCCCTAAACGCCTTGATTCTCCTAAGAAAATAGAAGGTAGATGATTCAGAAACTTTACTGCATGAGGAGGGCAGGTGTTACTGTGGGCACTTTTAAAAACTTGCTCATTTGGGCTTCAGTTTTTATGACAATTCTCTTCTGGTGCAATAGGTCAGGAAATGTTGTACAAGTGGGAATCTTTCCTATATATTAACAGAAAAACTGGGCAAGAAAAACAGTTGTGATGCTCAAAAGGAACGCTACACAATTAAAAAACATTTGATGAGAGAGCGCTATAATAACAGAATCACTGGAAAGGAAACAGTCATTTCCACCACTTTTATTCCATTTCCTTTCTTATCCTCTCCTGCAAAGAAAAACCCAGTTTTCATTTTTTCCTAAATCCGAAAGAGGTAGCAAAAGCCACAGAAATCCTCACACGTTTTTTATTAAAGAAATCGCCAAAATATTGAAGAGGCACTATGTGTCTACACCTATTACCAATCTTACTTAGCCCCGAGGACACCGTTTCCAAATATTATCACCAACAGCCCTCACTCCGCTGCAGCCGACACTCACCACCACCCATTTTTAAAAATCCATTTACGCTGAGCCTTTCATCCAAACCCATCAACGACCATTTCCTCCCTGCAACAGTGGCTTCGACTGCCCGAAACGTCCAGCCAAGCCAGGGCTGAGTCCTGCCAACAGGGAGACTGCAGACTGCGGTGCTGGGCAGGGCAGGGCCGCTCCCGCCGCCGCACGCCAAAGCTTTCCGCCTCCTCCCGAGGGATTTAAGAGGGTTCGGGACCCAGATAAGACCCCGCCCTTGCAGCCACGACCCCGGAACGGGAGGAGGAGAGAGGCGGCCTCAGCTTAGCAGAGCCAAGCCTTTGGAAAAACAGGCTGCTCCTCCCCAGCGGCCAGCAGCGGCCCGGGCAGGGCGAGCGGCGCGGCGCGGCCGGTGCGCGCCGAGCGGCTCCCAGGTGGGTCTCCGCAGCCGGGGACCGCGGCTCGGGCTCCCCGAGGGGGGGGGGGGGCGGCGCAGGCCGCGATCTCGCTCGTCACGATTCACCAAGCAGAGTGGGAAAGAGGGAGGGACTGGAGGCAGAAAACGGAACGGAATCAGGGAGCTCGGGGAATAAAGAAGGCAAGGAAGGGGAGAGGGGAAGGGGGGGAAGGTGATTAGGAGTGAAGAAGAATGGAGGTGCAGGGGAGGGTGATGGGTGCAGAAGGGGTGGGTGATAGGCTGCAGGGGATAAAGGCGAGGTGAAGGGGAGGGATGGGGTGCTGGGGGCTCGTGAAGGGGGAGGAAGAAGGAATGGCGTGAAGGGGGGATGGGGTGAGGGAGAGAAATGGGGGTGAGGAGGGAGCGATGGGGTGGTAAAAAGGGGAGAGCGGGAGGGGGATGCAGGGGAGGGATGGGTGAAGGAGGATGGGGTGAAGAGGGGAGGGGTGGGATGCAGGGAGAGGAATGCGGGAAGGCGAGAGCGGGGGAAGAGGGAAGCGGGCGCCGGCCCCAGGAGGCCGGGAGGGACTTCCCTGCGAGGAGGGCGGCGCCGGAATAACGGGGCCCTCCCAGCCCCGAGCCCCCCGGCCGGGCGGCGCGAGTAGCCCGCGCGGAGGCCGGGGCGCCGCGGGCAGGTACGGCGCCGCGCTCCCGCCGGGCAGCCGCAGCCCTCGCCCGCGGGAGGATCCCCCACTCCACTTACTCTCTCCGACCACGGCTTTGAGGCCAATGGGGGCCATCGTGCTGCGCGAGTCTCGGGCTCCGAGTCTCCTCAGGCGACGCCCGCGGACACGGCTACCTCCCCGGGTCAGCGCGCTCTGCCGGGCACAGCCCTCCGCTCCGCTACCGCGCTCGGGCTCAACTGACGCGCGGACTCGCCGCGGAGGCGCGGCGCGAGCCAGAGCGAGGCTGCCGACCTGCCGGCGCGCGCGCGGGCGGGGCTGGCCGGGGGCGGGGCCTTGTGCCAGCCGTCAGCGTCACCCGCGCACCTCCGCCAATCGCACTGCGGCCCGGGAGCTCGGCCCCGCCCGCCGAGATGCGGCTGGACGCGAGGCGGTCCCTGGCTGGCGCGAAAGCCGCGCCCTCCCCCTCACCTCACGCGCAGCGCGCACCCTGCTGCCAATCGCGCGCTCCTGGGGCGCAGGGTCCTAAAGTCCCCTCCGCCGCCTCCGCACCTGGCCACAGGCTACTGACAAGCTCCCTCTTCCTGAATCCACGTTATGTCCTGTCTTTCCTCTTCCTGGGAACCCTCCATTTTTCGCCTGCCCACATAAGGAACTCAGAGACTCCTAACCACAACATAACTGGAGGTTTATCGACATCATCTCTCTCTCTGGGTACCTATATCCTCATACCCGCCATTCACTGAGCTCTTGTGTCAGGCTCCACGCTAAGCGCTTTACTGCATCATCTCATTAAATCCTCACAGTAATTAAGAATTGTTTTTAATCTCCATTTTCCGATAAAAAAAAAAACAAACCGAGGCTCAGAGAATTGAGCACTAGAGTTGCTCTCAGGCTGTGTAACATTCATTAGCAAATATTGAGTGGTCTTCCACTACTCCATGCAAGCTACTATTCTGGGCATTGGAGCTACAGCCATGTACAAGGCAGACTCGGATCTGAGTCTTTGGGCACTCAAAAGGCTAGAAATTTCGAAGTCCCAAGTCTGATAGGAATATGCTGTAGGACAACTCAGGTCTCAGCATCTCCTTACAGGAGTCCACATTACCAAAGTGGTCCCAAGTCAGTTTTTGATGGACTTTTTTTTTAAAGATTTTATTTATTGGGGCGCCTGGGTGGCTCGGTTTAGCGACTGCCTTGGGCCCGGGTCATGATCCCGGGGTCCTGAGATCGAGCCCCGCATTGGGCTCCCTGCTCCGCCAGGAGCCTGCTTCTCCCTCTCCCTTTGCCTGCCACTCGCTCTGCTTGTGCTCTCTCTTTCTCTCCCTCTGTCACATAAATAAATAAAATCTTTGTTATTTATTAGGGAGAGGGAGGCAGGATCCCAGGACTCTGGGATCATGACCTGAGCTGAAGACAGACGCTTAGCTGACTGAGCCACCCAGCTGGTGCACCTCTGATGGACTTTCTTTATTAATGAGGGATGTTACTTTTGAAATATGGCACAGGACTCACCTCTGGCTTCAAAGAAAAGCAAATGAGTTGAGCCAATTAAAAACTAAAAAGGACAGGAGAGCTTGAAGTCATAAAATCAGTAAATACTCATTAAAATTTGGAACAACTCTGAGCTAAATCCTCTTTTCTTTCTTTCTTTTTCTTTTTTCTTTTCTTTCTTTTTTTTTTTTTTTTTTTAGATTTTATTTATTTGTCAGAGAGAGAGAGAGCACAAGCAAGGGAGAAGCAGGCTTCCTGCTGAGCAAGGAGCCCAGTGTGGGACTCTATCCCAGGACCCTGGGATCAGGACCTGAGCTGAAGGCAGATGCTTAACCAACTGAGCCACCCAAGTGTCCCTAAGTCCTCTTTTCTTAACATTATTAAGAAATGTAATAATATTTACAGATGAAAAAACTGAGATTCAGAGAGGATAAGAGCTTTGCTAGTGACAAAGGAAAGATCCAATTCCAGAATCTGAATTCTGAATCATTATTTTACACTGAGCAGTTAAAGCAGCTGAGGCCCACAGGAGGACTTTCCAAAGGTCGCACACAATGAAGAATGGCAGAGCCAGGACAAGAGGCCACATGTCCTAGTTCAGCTACCAGCCCCAGGGCAGGAAGATTTGACCATCTTCTTGCCCCCCCCCCAATCTACCCCAACAGAACTTTCACATGGCTTCACAGGGAGAGTAAGTGTTTGTCTATCATTTCACATCTGGGCTCTGCCTTTTACCCAAGGAAGGTATTGATAGTCTCAGGGTGCATTTGGGGAAGGAGGAGGTAATTTGTAAATGTGAGGGAACCTAGGATGCACTTGTAATGCTGCATGCTCCCCCCTTAGCCAGCCTCAGGGAGAGGGAGAAGCCTCAAGGAGCCAGTATTCTAGCTGAGAAGACAGACAGGAATCAAGGAGTCAGACACAGCATTGAGTTACTGTCCTAACAAATGCTAAAGCAGGACAGGGGCTGTGAGAGTGAGTGACGGAGCACTTGACCCAGTGGACCTGGTGAGGTATAGTCAGGGCAGTTAGCAAGAGGGGTCTGGGAGAGTGTCCCAGGCAGATATACAGAAAATGCAAAGAACAAGTGCCAGAAAGGAGTTTGGCTTTTCCAGGAACGGAGAGGGGGTCAGTGTGGCTGGAGGAGAGTCTGAGAGGCAGATAGAGAGGAAAGCCCCCAGAGGTAGGCCTCACTGCAAGGCTCCAGGACATTTTGGTAGCCTGGAATCTGTATGAGGACTTCCTCAAAGATCACAGGCAAATAAAATATAGCAGCTTGTTATTTTCTGCAGAGGAAAGGACAAAAAAAGAAATATTTGCCTGTGGATGTGTACCTGAGATGTTCACTAGGGATGGCAAAAATCAGAACGGGTGTTATTCTAAATAGGATGGCTGAAAAAGCAAGTGGGGTGACAGACTGTGAACTCACTCAGGAACCCCTGACTCTGGAGTGGCGGATTGGAATCTTCCTGCTTGTGGAATCCAAGACTGGCTTGAGACCTCCTGATATCTCTGAGCCTTGATTTCCACATCTGTGAAACAAGGACAATGGAGGAGACAGTCAGATGACCTACACCTTAAGTTAAAATCCTGCGTCAGTCATCATGCCTATTACCCTTTGCTCTGTATTTTTTTTTTTTTATATTTTAATTATTTATTTGACACACAGAGAGATACTGAGAGCCCTGACCCTCTCCTTAGAGAGGTCTGGCTGTGTGGACTGCTAGCTGGGGGCATATCAACAACCAGAACCTGGACCTCTTGGGAATTCGTACCCAGGCGAGCCCTCAGCTTGGTGCCCCAGCCCGGCCAGAGCGCGGGGCGGGGCTGCGGCCGCAGGATGCGTTGGGCTGGTCCGCGGCTGGGCAGGTGCGCTTGCAGCTGCGCATGCGCGGCCCGCAGCCTCTGCAGAGCCCTGGTGCCGAGTAGCCGCTGGGGGTAGGAAGAGTCCTGTGATTTACGCACGGGTCATGTGACGGCGGGGAGCCTGTTTGTGGCTTGGCCGCTGCACTTCCAGGAGACAGGCAGGTGAGGGGGGTGCGGGGGATGGATGCAGAGCAGAGCAGGGAGAAACTGGAGGTCTGAGCATACGGGCTGTGAGCAGCGTGGAGGGACCAAGAGAGGGGAGAGAGGGACAGATGAGCCTGAATTGGCAATGGAGCTGACCAAGTTGAGACAGAAGCAACGACCTATAGTTATTGCCACCAAACCTACTGATACTGTGGACCCACTGGTTTGGGTCCCGTGCACACCCAGGGCCTGTTGGAGAGCCCTTCTCCCACAGTCTCGGGCTTGCTCCTACCTCCTCTGCTTTAAAGCCGCATCATCAACTGCATTTTTCCATGTTCACCTCCACCCCTTCCCATGGCCACTGGACATTTAGATTCTGCTACATTCTTTTAGAAGCAGTTTCTAAAGAATTCAACAAGATAATATTTATAAGATTCTTTACCTAGTACTGGGTACCTAGTAAGGACCCAATGAACGTTAGCTTATTAATATCATTAAAAATAAAAGGAGACTGTGTCCTGCCTTTATTGACGCTGTAGATTCTTGGCAGAGGATGAAAAAGTAATTGTCTCCATCTCCATCTCCACCCACAGTCCCCAAACCTACAAAGAGCTGCTGGGCCTGGAGTCCTAGAGTTTGGTACATCTTTGCCCCCAAGAGTGAGTTAACAGATTTTTGTATTTGAGGTCAGAATATAATATCAAAAGGGCTTTGTTTGCAAAGTCTAGCCAGGGTCTCAAATTCAAAAGACTGTAGAGGCCATGTGGAGGTAACAACCACAGATGTGGCCAACTGCAGACTACATGCCTTGCCCAGAGGGGCAGTCCTTACTCAGCTCTAATCAATAGTTTCCACGTAGCGGTCAAGGATCTTGATGGTAAGAATTGTGACATCTCCCAATGGTTAAGTATTGCTATGGACTAAAAAAAAATTTTTATTAACACCACCACTGGCCAAACAAAACACATCTGAGGGCCACATCCAGCTCCCAAGGCACCTGCTTGCAAAACTCTGGGGGACCAAAGGGAAAGGTTGGATTCCCCCATTGAACAGGCTCACAGAGAGGCCCTGACTTTTACCCAACTCACATAGAGCCCCATTGTGGGCAGGGCTCTGGACAGGTGTAGTGGTAGTGTGAATACCTGGCATCAACCACCAAAACCTTTCCCACTCAGCCCTGAGAGCCAGGAAAGAGTCCCTTTGTTCAGCCTGGCTCTGGGACAGAGATTAGGGCCAGCCACTTTCGAATGGACTAGTGAACACTGTAGTGGAAGCCTCCACAGATAGCTGATGTGGGCAGTTCAGATTTGCCTGGATTGTGAAAATCCCAAGAATAAGGAAAGAGCTACCCCCAAATGCCAGATACTAGAAGTCTTGGTGACCTCAGCCAGTGGGGGCTTAAAGCTGGGTTTTTTTGTTTTTGTTTTGTTTTTAAAAGATTTTTATTTATTTGACACAGAGAAAGGGAGAGCAAGCACAAGCAGGGAGAGCAGCAGGCAGAGGGAGAGGGAGAAACAGGCTCCCTGTGGAGCAGGGAGCCCAAAGCGGGGCTCAATCCCAGGACCCTGGGATCAAGACCCAAGCCCAAGGCAAATGTTCAACCGACCAAGCCACCCAGGCGCCCTCTTAAAGCTGCTTTTATTTGATTCAGAAAAATAAAGGGGCGCCTGGGTGGCTCAGCCCTTAAGCGTCTGCCTTCCGCTCAGGTCATGATCCCAGACTCCTGGGATGGAGCCCCGCATCAGGCTCCCTGCTCCGCGGGAAGCCTGCTTCTCCCTCTCCCACTCCACCTGCTTGTGTTCCCTCTCTCACTGTCTCTCTCTCTGTCAAATAAATAAATAAAATCTTTAAAAAAGAAATACGACGTTTTTTACACTGTGGGTATCAGAGAACAATTTGTGTCTTTTACACTTTACATTAAATTGTTATAAGATCCCAGAGGAAGGAATTTTCATTCCAACTAGGGAAATAGTTTGTTTAGATGTGTTTTGCTTCTGGCCAGTTTGGTTAGAAAGATTCATGGAAGAAAGTGGCAGTTGAGCTGAGCCCAGAAGCTGAGAAGCGAGAGATCAAATCCAATCAAGAAAAGAGCATAGTGGCCCCTGGGTGGCTCAGTCAGTTAAGCGTCTGCCTTCTGCTCAGGTCATGATCTTGAGGGCCCGGGATCGAGCCCCGCATTGGGCTCCTTGCTCAGCGGGGAGCCTGCTTTTTCCTCACCCTTTGCCATCCCCCCCCACTTGTGCTCTTTGGCTCTATCTCTCTGTCAAATAAATAAATAAAATCTTAAAAAACAAAACAAAACAAAAAAGCATAGACCCATGGTTCCCAAACTATGTGCTGAGACACCCTGAGGTACCACAGCAAATTAACAGGAGCATAGCAAAATATTTTAAATTTTGGAGAGAAACAATGATATCATCTGTTGGACACTGAAAACTAGTAGCTGGAAGTAGTTCACAGTTTCAACATCAGAATTTCCTACATTCCTTTCTGTGACATTACATCTTTATAAAGCTGGGTTTTCATCAATTGATGTGACAAGAAGCAAATAACTCATGCAAATCAATGTGGAACAGGAAATGAGACAATGTCTGATGTGATTCCAAGGTCTGAGAAAATGCACCTACACTATTAGTAAGTAATGGTGGTTACTTAAGAATTATTTTAGGGGCACCTGGGTGGCTTAGTCAAGTGTCTGCTTTTGGCTCGGGTCATGATCTCAGGATCCTGGGATCGAGCCCCACATTGGGCTCCCTGCTCCGCGGGAAGCCTGCTTCTCCCTCTCCCACTCCCCCTACTTGTGTTCCCTCTCTCGCTGTCTCTCTCTCTGCCAAATAAATAAATAAAATCTTTAAAAAAAATTATTTTAAAATACCTTTTCTTTCAATTTATGGGCATTATTTTTTCTTTCCTTTTTAAAAAGATTATTTATTTAAGTCATCTCTACACCCAACGTGGGGCTCGAACTCATGACCCCAAGATGAAGCGTTGCACACTCTCCCAACTGAGCCAACCAGGCTCCCCTTATTTTTGCAAATGGCAATTAAGTAGTTAGGACTAAACAACTGGTAGTTAGCTACCAACAAAGCTGATAGGTATTTCTTTTAGTCTGGGATGCTATGAAAAAAATGACAGACAGAGAGGCTACCATGCTTGGGAACCTCTGGAATAGGCCAAGTGTAGTGGTATTCATCAATGCAGCAATATTTATTGAGCACCTACTATGCTCCAGACAGCATCCTAGACACTGGAGATGCAGCAGTGAACAGGAAAGAAAATTCCCATTGGTTATGAAGCTGACATCCTAGAGGGAGAAACATAATAAATAAGTAAATAATAAACTACATAGTGTGTTAGAAAGTGATAAGTGCTATGATAGAAATAGTAGTGTGAGGGACATCTGGGTGGCTCAGTCGGTTAAGTGTCTGCCTTCAGCACGGGTCATGATCCCAGGGTCCTGGGATCGAGATCTGTGTCTGGCTCCTGGCTCAGCAGGGAGTCTGCTTCTCCCTCTGCCTGCTGCTCCCCCTGCTTGTGCTCTCTCTGACAAATAATATTTTTAAGAAATAGTAGGGTGATCAGGAGTAGACCTGGAGAAGGGCAGGGAATAGTTTTGCATTTTATTTATTTTATTTTATTATTATTTTCTAAGCGGGCTCCATGCTGGGCAGGGTCCAACGCAGGGTCCAACTCACAACTGTGAGATCAAGACCTGAGCCAAGATCAAGAGCTGGACACTTAACTGACTAAGCCACTCAGGCACCCCTCGTTTTGCATTTTAAAGGGGAGAGACAGGCAGGCTGGGCTTCAATGAGAAGCCATTGGATGTGAGTTCAAAAGTCAGAAGCCAGATCTGGTGTGCCTCTCAGCACATAGGCTATGGATGACACCAGCAATAGTGACTGGGATGACCCAGGGTTGGTTATGTGAAGGACACTGGGAAACACTCAGTTTAAGGTTGAGCAGAAGGAGCAGACACCAGAAGGAGGCAGGAGGGAAATGGCCAGAGAAGTACAGAGGAGCCAGGGGTGCACAGAAAGAGGAGAGCAGAAGAACAGCTAGATGAAAACCACAGATCAGGATCAAGGGCACTTTTTTGAATAGGCGAGAACCTCTCTTTTTTAAAAAAAAACAAAACATTTTAAAAACACAGCAAAGCAATAAAGCAAATTCCCATGTGCCCCCTCCCCAAAAATAAATCAATGTTTTGCTTTAGAATTTTTTTTTTTTGTTTGCTTGTTTGTTTTTAGAATTTTGTTTGTTGATAGAAAAATAGATCTGGTTATATAATGTGGAATCCTTTTCCTCCTGAAAGCCCGCTAAAGCAATAGCAGGGGAATTATAAGAAGTTTAAATCCATAAGGACACAAAGAATGGGGGCATCTGACTGGCTCAGTCGGTAGAGCATGTGACTCTTGATCTCAGGCACATGAGTTTGAGCCCCACATTGGGCATGGAGCCTACTTTAAAAAAAAGTTGCAAAAAACAAAACAAGACACAAAGAACAGAAAAAGGAGGGAATGGGAGATGAGAGATAGTGACAAAACTCTGGAAGATGAGCAGCATGTGGCTGAGGGTTAATGATTGCATAGAGAAGAGGAGGTAGAAACACAAATCTTCAAAAAGAGACCAGACTCAACCACAGAACCTTGGAGGAAGCTCAGGATTCATTGGTACCAGGTACTTTGGAAGATGGGAGTGAATGATAGGGCTGAGTAAACAAAGGACTCTTAAAGAAAAGGAGTCCTGCCGCCAGGTCCAGGTCCCTGTCCTCATCCCGCAGAGCCAGGTGACTGCCCCTCCCCCAGCAGAATAGTGATGATGACGAGGAGGATATTTCGGACAACAAGCATGTGTGGGACATACTATGTGTCAGTCACTTATTCCAAGCTCTTTACATATATCGATCCATTTAACCCTAATGGTTACCTATGAGTTATTTACTATTATTATCCCCATTTTACAGATGAGGAAACCAAGCCATTTGTCCAAGGGCTCACAGCCAACAAAAGAAAGGACCAGGATCCACACCGTGCCACGTGGGAGGTGAGGCTGGATGGTAGAACATGGTGCTCTGTGTTTTGGACTTTATTTCTCCATGAGAAGCCATGGAAGGTTTTCAAGTATGGACATGACATTTATTTATTTATCCATTTAACATTTAATAAATATTCATCAGGTGTCTGCAGTATGCTGGGCCCTCTGCCAGGTGTGGAGCACTCCAGGGTGAGCATATAGACACAGTGCAGGGTTGAGCCAGGGCAGGAACAGGGAGCCAGCGAGGCCTGAGGAGGGGCATCCAGTCCAGCCAGGGATCTGGAAGTGACTCTTGGGAAAGGCAAAGTTGAGACTTTTTTTTTTTTTTAAAGATTTTATTTGACAGAGAGAGACACAGCGAGAGAGGGAACACAAGCAGGGGGAGTGGGAGAGGGAGAAGCAGGCTTCCCGCTGAGCAGCAAGCCCTATGCGGGGCTCGATCCCAGGACCCCGGGATCAAGACCCGAGCCGAAGGCAGACGCTTAACGACTGAGCCACCCAGGCGCCCCAAAGTTGAGACTTTGAAGCTTAGCCAAGTTTGCATGGGAAAGAGGAGTGGGGGTGATGGGGCATATCCTGAACAGAAGCAACAGCGTGGGTGAAGGCCCAGTAACCCATCTGTGGCCATGTTGGCACAGCCCACTTAGCAGCCCAGACTGGAGGCTGGATCAGAGATGAAGGCACCAAGGGAGGCTAGGGTAATAGTTCAGGTCAGAGCTGTGGAGTCTCTGGGATTCTTCTGTGGTGGGTGTGGGAGGGGCTGAACATAATTAAGGTGAATCAGAATAGCACCTGCCACTTCCTGGGCACCCTTGTTTACCAAATGCTTCAAGCACAATATCTCATTTAAGCCCCCTCGAAATACTATCAAGTAGGTATGATGATTTATATGCTTTACAGATGCAGACACTGAGACACAGCACGTCCTGGGGCACATAGCAAATTCCTGGCCAAACCAGGATTTGAACCAGGCGTATTTGAGCCCAAAGCCTGAACTCTTAACCACACAGCTCTTTTTTTTTTTTTAAGATTTTATTTATTCATTTGAGAGAAAGAGAGCACGCAAGCGAGCATGAGAGCAGGGAGGGTCAGAGGGAGAGAGAGAAAAAATCTGAAGCAGACTGCACTGAGCGCAGAGCCCGACAGGGGGCTCAATCCCACAACCATGAGATCATGACCAGAGCTGAAACCAAGAAACCAAGAGTTGGAAGCCACCCAGGTGCCCCTTAACCACACAGTTCTGTTGCACCTCCAGATTTCAGAGCTTCTTTGAGCCAGACACAGAAGGATACACTATGATTCCATGCATATAAAGCTTCAAGAACCGTCTAATCGATGATAGAGCTCAGTTTAATGACTATCACATGAGGGTGGAGGGCGAGGATACTGACTGGGAAGAGAGATGAGAGGGCCCCTGGGGCTCTGGAAATGTTCTGTGTCTTATGTGTTGACCTGGGTGGTGGTAACAAGGGTGCATATTTGTATAAAAGTTCACCAGGCTGCTCACTTAATTATGTACTTTGTCAGATATATGTTATACTTCCAATTTTTATTTTTTTAAGATTTTTTATTTTTATTTTTTTAAAAGATTTTATTCATTTATTGACAGAGAGAGACACAGCGAGAGAGGGAACACAAGCAGGGGGAGTGGGAGAGGGAGAAGCAGGCTTCCCGTGGAGCAGGGAGCCCGATGTGGGGCTCGATCCCAGGACCCTGGGATCATGACCTGAGTCGAAGGCAGATGCTTAATGACTGAGCCACCCAGGCGCCCCTTTTTAAGATTTTTTAAGAAGGGGCGCCTGGGTGGCTCAGTTGGTTAAGCGACTGCCTTCAGCTCAGGTCATGATCCCGGAGTCCCGGGATCGAGTCCCACATTGGGCTCCCTGCTCCGCGGGGAGTCTGCTTCTCCCTCTAACCCTACCCCCTCTTGCGCTCTCTCTCTCACTCTCTCTCTCTCTCAAATAAATAAAAAAAATCTTAAAAAAAAAGATTTTTTAAGAAGATCTTATTTATTTGACAGAGAGAGAGAGAGCACATACAAGCTGGGGGAGGGAGAGGGATAAGCAGGCTCCACACTGAGCATGGAGCCCAATGTAGGGCTCAATCCTACAACCCTGAGATCATGACCTGAGCCAAAATCAAGAGTCGGACACCCAACTGACTGAGCCACCCAGGCGCTCCAGTTCAATTTTTAAAGATTTTTTTTTTTTAAAGTAATCTCCCACCCAATGTGGGGCTTGAACTCACGACCTGAGATCCAGTCACATGCTCTTCCAACTGGAAGGCACCCCATGTTATACTTCAATTTTTTTAAAACAGGGCTTCCTGGAGGAAGTGCCATTTGAAGTGAAATGGAATCATTTTGGATGATTATTACAATCATAAACCCAACACTTATGGCATATCAGGCATACTATTTATTGAGTGCTTGTGATATGTCGGGCACTGTGCTAACTGCTCTACATGTTATTATTTGGTTTAATCTTTACTGTGGTCCTGAGGAGAGAAATATTATCCTGCCCATGTTACAGATGAGAAAATTGAGGTTTCACCAAGTCCGTGCTCTTGGCACCACCTGCTCCCACCTCCCCCTAGGGGAGAGGTGGGCCTTGGGTTAGAGAGGATGAAGCAGGAGACACCAGAGAAGGCTCTGAGCACATTGGAGGTGCTGTGAAGCCAGGCCCCTTTCAAGGTTCCATACCTAACTTCATTTTTGTAATTGTGTTTTCTCTTTCTTAAAGAGAGCACTTCCCCCCCCCCCCACCACCCCCGCCATACTGTCGAAGCTTCAGGCTTCTACCTGCAAAACCTGGACCTGCCCTGGCTCTGACGGTGGCTGGGGGAATGGCTGCTCCATCCTGAGACTCGAGAGTGTTATTTCTCCATACCTTAACCCCCACTCCAGCTAATGACAGGGCACCCTGGGATCCTCATCACAGGCCACCCCCCCCACGCCAGTGTCTTGTAAAGCAGACCCTGAAAATCTCTCATAGCCTAAAAAAAGCAGGGATGCCCGTCCTTCCCAACTCAGATGAAACACAGGCTGCCTTTCTGGGCCCCTCCAGCTTCCTGCCTCCTCTCCACGTCCCTACTCCCTCCCTCTCCTCTCTTTGTCTACTGTCTTCCCACCTCCGCTTTTCCCTACTCACCCCTCTCCCTGACAGCAGCCGCCTTCCCACCTTACCCTACAGGGAGTCAGGGCCCAGAGCCCTCCCCACCCTGCTTCAGACCCAGCACGACTCTCAGCTTCGGGGGAGCCAGGAGTCCAGCGCTCAGAGTCTGGTCCTGCCATGTTGAGTGGCCCAGGCCTGGCACTTTTTCTCTCTGGTGTCAGTTTCCCTCCCTCCCATTTATGCATAAGCTGGGCCCTGGGCTCCTTGTCTTGAGTCACACTGAGTGTTTCCTGCTCTCTCCTGAGTCAGGAAGCAGGTAGCCAAGGGGGTCCATCTGGGGGACCTGGCTCCCCTCCTCACCAGCTGGCCACCCCAAAGGGGTCTCAGGGGCCTGTCATTGGGCAAGCAGGTGAAGCAGGCTTTGGGTCCTGGGTCTGATTGTCCACAAGCTCAGAGCTCACTGCCCAGACCTTTGGGACATCCCCTTGTGGGGTCCCTGGTGGGGTCTTCTTGACCCCCAACTCCCTCCCTCTCTTCCTTCCAAGTAGTGACCCTTCCCCTAGCTGTGGATAAGCACCCCCTTAAACACATCACAGCCACGCCCCAATACAGGAGGAGCTGTTTGAGCAGATGTTTAATATACAAAACAAAAATAACAGTTATTTTGTTGAATGGATTGCCAACAATCGAAGCCATCTGTTTTTGACATCTCACCCTAGGGCCCAAAAATGCAAATGCCTCCTTCCAGGGCAAAAGCACGACCACCCAAGAGCTGTTTGAGCATATTTATAAGTAGTTCTCTGCCTGGATTCACTGGAAGACTACAAATAGTCCCCCCCACCCCCAACCTTCCCTCTGATGGGACCTCATGAAGGAGGAGACAGAGCTTGGCATTCTGCATTATGGGTTATGGCTTGCTTTTTTTTTTTCCCTTGGTGTTTTCTTTGACTGCTTAAACAAACAAACCTATTTTACTCTCAAGATGAAACTCTTGCCATTTGCAGTTTTTCTATGAGACCCATATCTTGCTACCCACCCCTCCCACCCCCACTGCTGACCCAACTTCTGAAGCTTGTGCTGAAAGAGGGCTCATCTCCAAATCCTCTGCTTCGGCTGTGCCCATCACCATTCCTGATCCCTGCATTTTCTCCTCTCACAGCAGCAGAGAAATCCTGGAATGATGTCATTGGACTATGTGTATTTTTTTTTCTTCACTTTTCATTACACAAGTAAGACAGTACACCTCTATTGTTAAAAATATCTCAAAAAGGAAATAAAAAGAATTCTTTACACTAAAACCCCATGGGACACAGTTAAAGTTGTACTCAGATGAACATTAGCAGTCTTAAATGCTTTTATTTATAAAAGACTCAAAGTAAGTGAAACAAGGACTAAGAAATTAGAAAAACGAGTTAAAAGGAGAGAGAACAAAAAGATGAAAGGGAATACCAATGAAATGGGAAAAACATACTAAGAGAATAAATAAAATTTGTTTGAAAAGAAAAAAGATCAGTTTGAAGAGACAAATAAAATGGGAGAAATCTTAACTAAAGGTAAGTCCAAAGAAAGCAAGCAAAGAGAGAAAGTAAAAATATGCAACATTAGGAATGAAGAAGGTAATACAAATGCAGATATGGATGTTATTAATTATCTTTAAATATTATGGTAATAAATTGGAATAACAAAAAGAAATAGGTTATTTTTTTAACAATACATAAATTATCAAAATTGACTTAAGCAATAGAAATAACGGACTAAGAACCATGGAAGAGATTAGAAAGACAAAGAGATTGCATCCCAAAAGACTCTGGGGGCAATAATAGGACAAACTGGGGCACCTGGCTGGCTCAGTAGGTAGAGCATGTGACTTTTGATCTCTGGGCTGTGAGTTTGAGCCCCATGTTGGGTGCAGAGATTACTTAAAAATAAAATCTTAAAAAAAATAGGACAGGGCATCTGGGTGGCTCAGTTGGTTGAGCGTCTGCCTTTGGCTCAGGTCATGATCCCAGTGTCCTGGGGTAGAGCCCCACATTGGGCTCTCTGCTCAGTGGGGAGCCTGCTTCTCCCTCTCCCTCTGCCTGCCGCTCCCCCTGCTTGTGCCCTCTCTATCAAATAAATCAAATCTTTAAAAAAATTAAAGTCATGAAAGAGAGGAAAAAAGAGACAGAACTATTCCAGATTCAAAAATTAAAGAAACATTGGGGCACCTGAGTGGCTCAATCAGTTAAGGGTCTGACTCTTGGTTTTGGCTCAGGTTATGATCTCAGGGTTGTGAGATCAAGCCCAAGTTGGCTCTGAGTTCAGATTCCCTCCTTCTCCCTCTGCCCCTCCCCCTATCTAAAATAAATGAATAAATCTTTTTTAAAATTTTAAAGAAATATGACAACCAAATGCACTGGAAGCTTCTTGATTAGATTCTGGAGTTAAAAAGAAAAAAAACCATCTATAAAGACATTATTGGGACAGAGAAATCTGAATATAGACAATGTGCTAGATACTATTATTACATTCAGTTCCTGCTGGATGGATAATGGAATTTTCTTGGTTGGGATAATGGGATTTTGTTTACGTAGAAGAATGTCTTAAATCTTAGGAGATACATTTTTTTAAATGTGCTAAGGAATAGTGTTTGATGTTTGCATTTCGCCTTTCAAATAGTTGAGCAAAAAAATTTTAAATGTGATGTGTGTGTGTGTGTGTGTGTGTGAAGAAGAGCAGGGCCACTATGACGTGGAGTAATAGACTTCATGCGGTGTGGGTGCTGGTGCATAGACTGTGCGAGGCCTCTGTACCTGCTGGTAGCTGGAGAGATGCCAAGGACCTGCGTGAGGGCAAGGACAGTAGAGCCCACATCTGTCTCTCACCCTCTTCAGCCTCAGTGACACAGATGACCTGCAGGAGTACTGGTGTCCTTTGCCAGGGCTGCACACCTACCTGATCCCAGTACTCAGACAAGTCAAAGGAGAAGACCCGGCAGGAACCAGGGAGGCTACAGGCCCAGGGTGCCCAGAATCAACAAGGTAAGTTAGCAGATCGGCGACAGCCACGTGCCGGCTCCAGCAAGAGCCTGAGGCCTTCCGTCAAACCTCAGAGCACAAAAAATGGCTGCTCCTTCCAAATCTTGAGCAAATTGATTCTGTGGCCAACCCAACTTGGAACCACACAGGGGAAAGAATTCTAGGAAACTTGGTTCCAGCTAAGTCGACACAGGACAAAGTAGAGCATAAGTGTGTGTGTGTGTGTGTGTGTGTGTGAGAGAGAGAGAGAGAGAGAGAGAGAGAGAGAGAGAGAACACACAAATGTGGCAAAATGTTAACAATTGGTGAATGTAGGTGAAGAGTGCTCAACTTTTCTATAGATTTGAAATTTGTTTAAAGACTTTATTTATTTATTTGACAGAGAGAGACACTGAGAGAGGGAACACAAGAAGGGGGAATGGGAGAGGGAGAAGCAGGCTTCCCGCTGAGCAGGGAGCCCCATGCAGGGATTCCAGGACCCTGGGATCATGACCTGAGCCGAAAGCAGACACTTAATGACTGAGCCATCCAGGTGCCCCTAGAGTTGAAATTTTTAATAAAAAGTTAGAGGTGGGAAAAGGCACCAGGCCCAGATGGTTTTGCAACTGAGTTTTATTTAGCTTTTAAAGATCAGATTATTCTTAGGTTATGTAAACTATTCTAAACCACAGGAAAAATATGGAGAGTTCATAATCCATTTTACTAACATTACCTTAGTACTAAAACACAATTTAAAAAAAAAAAGAAGAGGGGCACCTGGGTGACTCAGTTGGTTAAGCATCTGCCTTTGGCTCAGGTCCTGATCTCAGGGTCCTGGGATCAAGCCCCACATCACGCTCCCTGCTCAGTGGGGAGTCTGCTTCTCCCTCTCCCACTACCCCTCTCCCCTGCTTGTGCTCTCTCTCTCAAGTAAATAAATAAAATCTTTAAAAACAAACAAACAAAGAAGCAGCAGAAGAAAAGAAAACTGTAGATCATTTTCACTTTTGGGTCCCAACCCCCACCCTCGGGAATAAGAGGCTTCATCACTAGGAACATATAGTCAATTTATTACATAAATAAACTAAAGAAGAAAAAACACAAATAACTTTCTAACCAGAAAAACATGTTATTTAAGCATTGCATGAGCTCCCATACCATGCTCTCCACATTGGGAAGGCTGTAATGGTTTGTACAGTGGAGCTTCTGCCCTTCAGAAAAATCGCAGGTTTCCTGTAGTTGAGCGTTCAATCAACCAGAGGAAGATAAAAGAGAGACCACAACTGGGTTCTAAATTGAAAACAATGACATTCCAAATGGTATGGCAAGAAGAGTGAGGGTGAAGGAGAACCCAGGGCTGATGAGCTAGAAATGAAATTTGAGCTCCTAGCATTTACAGATAGGAAAACGGAGGTCCAGAGAAGGGAAGGGCCTTACCCGGTTTCATAGAACGCCCATCCAGCCAGGTCAGCATGGACTTCAAGCACCAGTTCCACAGATCCAGAAAGCAAAAGCCAAGCAAAGATTATTTTCTAAAACGAAGCTGACCCTACCACCTGCAGGTTGACGGGAGGAACAGCAGAATCCTGAGGGCCAGGACTAGGGTAGTGGGATTGGTACTTTTCCTCTTGCCTCAGGTCCTGGTTTTGTTTAAATGTTTGATATTTTGTTCATCATGGAACTTTTGGCATTAATTTTTAATTAAAAATACTTCATCAGGGACACCTGGGTGGCTCGGTCAGTTAAGTGTCTGCCTTCGGCTCAGATCATGATCCTGGGGTCCTGGGATCGAGTCCCACATTGGGCTCCTTGCTCAGCGAGGAGCCTGCTTCTCCCTCTGCCTGCTGCTTCCCCTGCTTGTGCTCTCTCTCTCTGACAAATAAATAAATAAAATCTTTAAAAAAATACTTCATTAATGGGGTGCCTGGGTGGCTCAGTCACTTAGGTGTCTGATTTCAGCTCAGGTCGTGATCTCGGGGTCCTGGGATGGAGCCCCACGTCAGGCTCCCCACTCAGCATGGATTCTGCTTCTCCCTCTCCGCTCCCTTCTGTCCCTCCTCCTGCTTGTGCTCTCTCTGTCTCTCTCTCAAATAAATAAAATCTTGGGGTACTTGGGTGGGTCAGTTGGTTAAGTGTCCAGCTCTTGGTTTTGGCTCAGGTCATGATCTCAGGATTGTGAGATCATTGAGCCCCAAATCGGGCTCCATGCTCAGCAGGGAGTCTGCTTGAGGATTCTCTCCCTCTCTCTCTACCCCTCCCTCCACTCTCCTCTCTCTAAAATAAATAAATCTTAAAAAAATAAAATCTTAAAAAAATACTTCATTAAACTATTATTTATCTTGATTACTGAGATTTTTGGCACATACACCCCTCACCCTTAAATTTTGCACCCTAGACTAGTACCTCACTTGTTTCCCATTCCCATTACCTTATACTCTAAAACCTGGAATCTTCATTCCTATTCTCATTCCCTCCCCCAACCCAGCACTGGCATCTCATCAGAGGATCTCATCTCTTTTGTAGTAAGAACACAGGCAGAAACACTCCTCCTCTCCCTCCCTTCCTCCCTCCCTCCTTCCTTCCCTCCCTGCCTCTCTAGCTCCTCATTTCAGGTGCTGTGTTAAGTAGACAGAGGGCCTTTGCCCTTAGGCAGTTATCAAGTAAGAAGGCATCTAGAAAATGCAGTAAAGTGTTATAAGAGATTTAAATGGTCAAGAGAAGGATTGCATCTGGGATCATGGGAAGAGGAGGGTCTAGATGGGTTCCATCCTATTTCCCATCCATACCTGCTGCTTCATCTATGTCGGAACCACAAATAACAAGTTATTAAGCACTTACTATGTGCTCAGCAATAGTCTAGAAGCTCTAGCTCATCAGATCAATGGCTCCCTTGTGGTAGAGGTAGAGGCTCAGAAATGAAAAGTCTTTACTCAAATCTCCACAACTGGTAAGGAGGAGAACACTGATTCAATCTGAGGTCTGCCTGACTCAGAGCTGATTCTTGTAATCATTATTTGTCGTATTTGTCATTCAGCAAAATTGGTGCCTGCCTACTATGATAGGACTGGTTTTAGGGGCGGGGGATACAGGAGTGAAGAAAATGGTTAAAAATTCCTGCCCCCGTGTGGCATTCACTCTGGTGAGGAGGACCGGCAATAACCATGTAATTAAATAAACAAGATAATTTCAGATAATAAAGTGTTATGAAAAAAACTAAAGCAGGATGATGGGATAAAGAATCTGTGTTGTCAGGCAGCCTCTCCGAAGATGGAGCATTTGAGATGAGACTTGAACCTAAGGGATCTACTGTGTGGATATTGGGAGAAGGAAACAGGAAGTGCAGAGGTCCTGGGGTAGGGTTAACCAAGGCACATTTGTGGAACAGACCAATTGGTGTGGTTGGAACATAGCAAACAAGGAAGAGCGAGGGAGGCTATGAGGTGTGAGGCCGTGTCACCAGTTGGGCTGTGATAAAGAGCTTGGATTTTATTCCGAGAGCAATGGAAAGCCATGGAGGGATTTCAGCAGGAAGGTGATGAGATGCAATTCCTGTTTTTTAAAGGATCACTCTAGTATATGGTTTGACAACCCATTGATATTTTAGGCCAGACGACTCTTTGTGGTAGGGGGGCTGTCCTGTGCATTGTAGGATGTTTATCAGCATCCCTGCCCTCTACCCACTAGATGCCAGTAATACACTCCTAGTCATGACTACCCAAAGTGTCTCCAGACATTGTCAGATGTGCCCTGGAGGGCAAAAGTCGCTCCCAATTGAGAATGACTGCTGTAGTCATAAAAGCAAAGAAGGGCCATGGAATGTTCTCAATTGAAAAAGCCTGCAAAGGGCGCCTGGGTGGCTCAGTTGGTTAAGCGACTGCCTTCGGCTCAGGTCATGATCCTGGAGTCCCGGGATCGAG
>NW_023270433.1:7869623-7884748 GCF_011800145.1 Mirounga leonina
CGACTGCCTTCGGCTCAGGTCATGATCCTGGAGTCCCGGGATCGAGTTCCGCATTGGACTCCCTGCTCGGCGGGGAGTCTGCTTCTCCCTCTGACCCTCCTCCCTCTCATGCTCTCTGTCTCTCATTTTCTCTCTCTCAAATAAATAAATAAAATCTTAAAAAAAAAAAAGAAAAAGCCTGCAAAAACCTGATAGCTACGTGCAATGCCTGATCTCAGACTGGATCCCGCATGGTAAGGGGAGAATGCAAGGTGCTGCTGACACAGTAAGAATGTGAGTAGTTGGGGCACCTGGGTGGTGCAGTCAGTTGAGGGGGTGACTTTTGGTTTCGGCTCAGGTCATGATCTCAGTGTTGTGGGGTCAAGCCCTGTGTCAGGCTCCATGCTCAGAGTAGAGTCTGCTTGAGATTCTCTCTCCCTTTACCCCTCCTGCTTGTGCTCTCTCTCTCTCTCTCAAGTAAATAAATAAATCTTAAAAAAAAGAATGTGAGTGGTGGATTAAATAAAACTATTGAATCAACATTAATTCCACCAAAGTTGCTAACTGTACTGTTGTTATGTAGGAGAATATCCCTGTGCTTAGAAAATACACACTGGAGTCTTTATGTATAAAGAACCATGAGGTATAAAGTCTATGCTTAAATCAGTCAGGACAAGTTATATACAAGCATATATACATACCCATGCATGTGTGAATAACATATAACACGCATACATATATAATCCTACGTTATGTGCTTCTATCTATACATTCTTGCGATATGCATGCAAATGGTTGTGTGTATAGATATATCTATCTCCCCATGATATGAAATAATTTTATCTGAGCAAAGGGTGTACAAGTGGGCTGTTTGTACTAGTCTCATTCTTACAACTTTTCTGTGAGCTTAAAATCATTTCCAAATAAAAAGTTCAAAAAATTGCTCTCGTTTCCTACATGACGAGTGGACTGGGGATTGGTTGGTCCGTCTGCTTCCCGAAATTATTTGGCTAAACCTCTGCCTGCCCAGCGACCCAGCAGCTCCACCTCTGGGCATGTACCTAATTGATATGAGTGTTTATGTCAACCTAAGACTTGTACCGGAAGCTACATAGCTGTTTATTCTTACTCGCCTCAAATGGGAAACAACCCTCATGCTAAATACACACAACACCACAGTTAAACCTCAGAGCTGTAACACTGAGTGTAACAAGTGAGACACAGAAGAGTGCCCATTATATGGTCACTCCTTTTCTTTGCAGTTTGACAAACCTGCCAAATGGTTTGACAAACCTCACGATCTGTGGGGGGAGGGGGACCAGGTGGGATTCTGGAGCTGGAAATGTTCTGTACCTTGATCTGGGTGGGTGTTATATGCGTGATTACATACATAAAAATTGATCAAGCTATGCACTTAGGATTTGTACAATTTATTGTATATAACTTTTATTTAATAATAATAAAAAAGACCACTCTGGCTTCTGTGTAGAGACTAGAGTAGTGGTGACTGGGGGAGCCCCAGGGGGAGAAGAGTGAAGAGGAAGTGAAATGAAAGAGGGGGCTCAAAAGTGAACCCCAGGTGAACACCTGGGGGAGCGGGGGTTGCTGCTGACTGAGATGGGAGATCTGGGGGAGGAGTGGGACCACTGGACCCCTCCCTGTCCTCCCTTTCCCCAGGCTCTGGAGAAGTCGGATTTCCCTCCACATCTGTGTCCCAGTCACCGCCAGGGGGCAATGGGGTCCTTCCTGACTGACAAGGCAGCCTGGAGCCCGCAGCAGGAGCATCTGCAGCTGGGGACAGCTGTGCAGCTGTTGCCTGGGTGGCCTCCAAGTCACCGGGACACTGTGCTCCTTGCAGAAGAATCTTGTAGGATGGGAATGGAAGGAAATTAAAACCTAAAGCCCTGGAATCTGAAAATCATGACTCCAGCCCTTAATGCTCAGGATGGGGCCAGACTCCTTAAGGTGGCCATGAGCTCTTGCTGCTGGCATTCCCCACCTCACCTGCCTCCACTCAATCCCCACCCCGCCTTAGGGAAGAGATGGGCTCCCTGCAGGTGCACCCTCTTGCATGTGTGCTGTTTCTGAAGCCTGACCCCCTCTCCTGTGGGCATCTGACACATCCCTTAGGAGTCACTCCAGGACCCTTTCTCGACCCAAAATGTGGGTCAGACTGGCCCCCTCTACATCTCCCATCATACTCCTTTCTCCATAAATTACATTAGTTCGGGGCGCCTGGGTGGCTCAGTTGTTAAGCGTTTGCCTTCAGCTCAGGTCATGATCCCAGGGTCCTGGGATGGAGCCCCGCATCAGGCTCCCTGCTCGGCGGGAAGCCTGCTTCTCCCTCTCCCACTCCCCCTGCTTGTGTTCCCTCTCTCGCTGTGTCTCTCTCTGTCAAATAAATAAATAAAATCTTAAAAAAAACCCACATAAATTACATTAGTTAATCTACCTGATTCTTCAGCTCATCTGTGGCTCTGAGAGGCATGGGAGTGCCTCGCATAGGCTCTAAGAATACTTTTTGGATGAATAAAAAGACAAACAAATGAGTGAGTGAATCTAAGGTTGGAGGAGGATAGCACCTCAGTTAATCCACCTGGGGTTTTGAAGTTAGAGACCTGGGTTCAAGTACAAACAATGACACTTACGAGCTGTGTGACCTTGGCAACTGTCTTAACCTCTCTGGGCCCTAGTTTCCTCTTCCAATTATCATACTTACTATACAGTTTCAGTGATATGATGCATGTCAGTCCCTTAGCCTAAAATTTGCACATAGTATATGCTCGATAAAATGAGGATTTTTGGTGTATATGTGTGGTTTAAAGATGTAAGGGTGTGTGTATACAATTATATCTGTTTGTGTAGGCTATATAATAAACTGTTAGCTAATGATAGAGAGTGAAATTGGGAGAATAAGGTAAAATTTTCTTTTTGTGCTTTATATACTTCTGTGGTTGAATGTCTTACGTTAAGCATGTTTCATAATCACACAGCCTTTAAATGAAAAATGAAATCCAATATCACATGAAAGAATGCCCAACATCATTAGTCATAAGGGAAATGCAAAACAAAACCACCATGAGATACCACCACTCATCAGTTGAAAGGCTAAAATCAAAAGGCTTGGGGCTTTAAGTGTCTGCCTTTGGCTCGGGTCATGATCCCAGAGTTGGGGCTCCCTGCTCAGCAGGGAGTCTGCTTCTCCCTCTGCCCTCTGCCCCTTCCCCCACTCATGCTCACTCATGCATGCGCGTTCTCTCTCTCAAATACATAAATAAAATCTTTTTAAAAAATCAAATCAAAAGGCTTAACAATACCAAATATTGGCAAGAAAGTGGAGCAACTGGAACTCTCTTACACTGTTGGTGCGGGTATGAAATGGGACAACTATTTTGAAAAAAATGTAAGTATGTAAAAAATGTAAGAAGCATACTTGCCCTATAATCAGAAATTCCACTCCTAGCTATGACTCAGGCACCAGGAAGACAGGGAATATGTGTCTGCAAAAAGACTATACACAAATATTCATCGCATCTTTATTTATAATAGCCAAAACCTGGGAGTAGCCCACACGTCCATCAACAGGAGGATGTGATAAACTCTTTGTGGTGTGTCCACACAGTGGGATACTGCACGCAGAAAAAGGGCATGAACTGCAGCTACAGGGGACAACACAGGGTAATCTCAGAAACATGATGTTAAGCAAAAGAAACCAGACACAAAGGAAAATGTACTGCATTGCTGTTTAATTCCATTTATATGAAGCTCTAGGACAAACAGAATGGATTTATGGTGAAAGTCAGAACACGATCGCTTTTTGGGGAGTATTGCCTGGTGTAAGAGAACTTCTGGGGTGCTGGAAATGCTTCATATCTTGATCCAGGTGATAGTTGCCCACATGCACCCATAAGATAAAACTCATCAAGCGGGGTGCCTGGGTGGCTCAGTCGGTTAAGTGTCCACCTCTTGATTTTGGCTCTGGTCGTGATCTCGGGGTCCTGAGATCTAGCCCCTCTGGTGGGCTCCATGCTCAATGGGGAGTCTGCTTGAGATTCTCTCCCTCTCCCTCTGCCCCTCCCCCTGCTCACGTGCACTCTTTCTCTGTCTCATATAAATAAATAAATCGTAAAAAAAAAAAAAAAAACCTCGGGGCGCCTGGGTGGCTCAGTCGTTGGGCATCTGCCTTAAGCTCAGGTAGTGATCCCAGGGTCCTGGGATCGAGCCCCGTGTTGGGCTCCCTGCTCTGCCGGAGGCCTGCTTCTCCCTCTCCCACTCCCCCTGCTTGTGTTCCCTCTCTCGCTGTGTCTCTCTCTGTCAAATAAATAAAATCTTAAAAAAAAAAAAAAACCTCACCAAGCCATGCACAGTTGTTCACAGCAGCTTTATGATACCTCAAAGCTGAAACAACTCAAATGGCCATCAGTAGGCAAATGGATGAAGACAATGTGGTACAATCTTACTGCATAATATAAGCCAGCAATAAAAAGGAGTAAACTACTAATGCAACACCATGGATGAATCTCAAAATTATGATACTGAGTTTTAAGGGGCGCTGATGGAGCATGCGACTCTTGATCTCAGGGTTGTGAGTTCGAGCCCCACGTTGGGTGTAGAGATTCCTTAAAAATAAAATCTTTTAAATTATGATATGAGTTTTTTAAAAGTCAGACAAAAAAGAATAGTGTATGATTCCATTTATATAAAATTCTAGAAAATGTAAACTCATCTATAGTGATGGGAATCAAATCAGTGGCTGCCTCCATGTGAGGTGGGTGGGAGAGAGGAAGGAGAATTACAAAGGGCCAGGAGGAAACACTGGGGGGATATGAGTATGTTTCTTACCTCTATTGTGGTTCTGGTTCTACAGATGTATTCATATGTTCCAAATCATCAAATCTACACTTTATATTTTTTTAAACCATTTTAAAAAGATTTTATTTATTTATTTGAGAGAGCGAGTGAGAGGCAGAACAAAAGCAGGGGCAGAGGGAGAGGGGAGAGGCAGTCTCCCCTGCTGAGCAGGGAGCCCAACTCGGGGCTCAATCCCAGGACCCCGGGATCATGACCTGAGCCGAAGGCAGACGCTCAACTGACTGAGCTACCCCAGCACCCCAAATCTACAGTTTTAAATATGTGCAGTTTATTATATGTCAATTATATGTCAATAAAGCAGCAAAAACATTTTTTAAAAAACTCACTGTGCAGGGACGCCTGGGTGGCTCAGATGGTTAAGCATCTGCCTTCGGCTCAGGTCACGATCCCAGGGTCCTGGGATTGAGCCCCGCATCGGGCTCTCTGCTAGGCGGGGAGCCTGCTTCTCTCTCTGCCGCTGCCTCTCTCTATCTCTCTCTCTCTGACTCTCATGAATAAATAAATAAAACAAACAAACAAACAAAATTTTTAAAAAAATTAAAAACTCATTGTGCATTTGATATATGTAAATTAGGCTTCAACAAATAAAAGAAAAGAAAAGAAAGAAACTGTTTTCCTGACCCTGTTTCCCCGCTCGGTACTTCCAGCCTTGTCCATGCCCCACAGGGTCCTTTCTTCTCACCTGGAGCACCCAAGAGAAAGTCTACAAATTAGCAAGTCTACAGATCAGCACTCTGCAGCTCAGTTGGTGCACCTGGGACCCATGGCTTCCTTTTTTTTTTTTTTTTTAAGATTTTATTTATTTATTTGACAGAGAGAGACACAGCGAGAGATGGGATCACGACCTGAGCCGAAGGCAGACACTTAGTGACTGAGCCACCCAGGCGCCCCCCCATGGCTTCTTTATAACAGCCATATTCCAGCTCTCACAGCCCAGCTCAAGCACCACCTCCTTCTACGAAGCCACCTTGCTTCGTGCCACACCCTCCCAGCTCAGGGCTCCCAGGATCCTTGGCTCAAACCTCTATCCTGGCATCTTCCACTCTTCACCTTGTATTATCCATGTAGACCCACCTGTCTTCCACACTCGATGCTAACAGTCATCGTGAGAACAGCTATTATTTAATGGTCCTGGGCCAAGAGCTGTACATGGTTGATTTCATCGCCTCTCTACATCAACTAGGAGGACAGGGATTATTAGTTCCCTTTTGCAAAAGCCGAGGCCCAGGATGGGGACAGCCAGTGGGACCTAGTCCCCACGGCCATAGGAAGGTTAAAGAACATTCAAACGCCACTCTGGCTCACCTTGAGAGCAGCCAGGGCCTTTTTCAGTAGGCAGAAAGGAAGGATTTAGCATCTCTGGAGTTCTTCAGAGTTGTAGAAAGATACCTTACAGGTGGAAAGGTGAGTCACTTTAGGTAAAAGGAATTGCCTACAAGTTTCCAGAGCAGGAAGAACGTGGAGAAATTAGGCAGCATGGGTAGAGGACAGGCTCGAGGAAGGTCTCTCCTCAGGGTTTTTTATTCTTATTAAATGGCTCCACATTTGCAGATGAGGCCCTTGGCACAGGGCTGGAGAGGGAAGACTCGTGATTAGTGAGTTCAGAGACCTTGGTTCTGGTTTTGCCAGGGGCCAGTTGGGGAGCCATGAAAACGTCTGTGTGTTCGTTTCCTCATCTGTCCTACCGGCAGGGTACCTCGCTTTGCAGTGAGGTAAACCTGGGTTGAAAAACTGGCTTCCTGACTTGCCACCCTGTGACTGACCTTGCCTCTCTGAGCTTGCGTTTCCTCATCTGCAAAATGGGGATAATAATAGTGCAGCCCTCGTGGGACCATCGGGAAGATAACACGTCTAAGGGCCTGGCCCTGTGCCCAGCATGTGCCATACCCATGTCCTTACCATCATTATTCCTAGAAGACGGATAAGAACACCAGCTGTAGTCCCTGCCCGGGCAAGGTGCAAGCTTAGGGACACGGGGTATCTCAAAACCACTTCGAACACTGGACGAACTTCTATAGTAGGCACGATCCTCTCCACAAGGGAACGGGGCCGCAGAGGGGTCTCAGCCTTGGGTTTCGGGGTAGGGGAAGGATTTTGTGCCTGGGCAGGACTGGCCAGCTCAGCAGAATGCTTAGCATCGCTGACCTTCAGGCACTAGATGCCAATAGCACCTCGTCCCCCACCCCACAGACAGCAGACATAGTGATAATTAAGAACACCCCCCTACACACATTTCCAAATGCCCCCCCTGGGAGGGGCTCCCTGCACACGTGCATAGTTCAAACCCTCTCCGCGGGCGTCCGGTGGGCTGGGTGACAGGGGTTGAATCTAGACCATGCTGCACTTGCCAAGCCAGCTGGGGCCCTGATGCGAGACTGCCCCAGCCTGTTGTCACTGACTTTGCTACTTCTCATGGATGCACTATATATGGGGTAGGACAGTGCGGTCCTTGCAAGCTCCCTGCTCCTGGGTCCCTACCTGGTCCTCGTGGTCCTCACACAGCGGCCCGTGCCCATCCTGATGCCTAGCTCTGGACTCTCCCCGCCGCTTCTCTCTCCCTCTCCAGCTCCCCCCTTCCTCTTGGGCCTCTTCTCTGTTCCTCCCCATGCCATGGCTTCTGTCCTCCAGGCTGGGCCCCCCATGGGTGTGGGAACCAGGTCTCAGTCACCCTGGCCCACTCAGGCGCTCAGAACCCAGGGTTATTCTCATTCTATTCAGAAGGACCAGAGGACGGAGAGTAGGAAGACTTAAGGGAGAGAGGAAGGAGGACCAGGCTGGGGTGGAGGTGGCCCCACCTCGAGAGGCCCAGCCCAGCCTTACCGCAAGTTTAGTCACACGGAGGGCTGTGTAGACCCGGCCAGCACTGCCATCCTGGCCAGGCTCTGAGTCACCAGCTGCAGCCTGGCGGGAAACCACGCCTGACATGGAAGTGGCGCACTCGGGTTGGTGAGGCCTGAACCCCCTCCTGGCTGGCCCTGGAGGAACTGGGAGTGACTAGCAACACTGGCTGGGCAAAAACATCTCTCCGGGACTTGCCAGGAAGTCAGGAACCCAGTGAGGCTTGAGGTCTCTGCTCTTGCTGGGGGGTGGTCTCTCACTCTGGAGGGCGGGGTGAGGTGAGAGGTAAGACTTGTGCATAAATCACCATGATGCACAGGGTTCTTGACAAGGACCTAGGACAGGCATAAGGCCAGGGCCAGGGGAATGAGTGCCTGCTACAATCCTTTCATCATCCTTTCATTGGGGCAATTTGTCGCTATGTATCAAAAACCTCAAAAGATGGTTTCTACCAGCCATTCTTCTTCTAGAAATTGATCCTCGTAAAACAATTGAGACAATAAGCGTCCGGTCATAGGCAAATGGTTTAATGCAGCCACACAATGGACTATCACACAGCCATGAAAAATCAGTAGAATTAAAAATTCCTTAGCATGGAAAGATGTTCATAGCATATTGCCAAGTGAAAATCCAAAATGGGTGAGCAGACAGTGGGCATAGCAGAGAATCCCCTTTCTTGTTTGAAAACTAGATGAACACATGAGTTTGGGTCTCTGGAAGGGTGGTGGTGGGTTGCGGGATGTTGCGGCTCAGTGTGTGGCTCTTACCTTCACCTCTTCCTTGCCGTGTGACCTTGGATGGGTCACTTGACCTCACTGAGCCTCAGTCTCCTCTCCTATAATATGAATGTCACTTGAGCTATGGTGAAGATTGATTAAGGCAGAGGATATAAAGCCCACAGCTGAGAACAGCAATGTTGTTTTTTATTTCTCACTCCCTGCCTGTTTGCTGGCACCATGATACTCCCTTGTCTGACTTTGGTAATGTTGGGCCCAATGTGGAATCATGACCTGGGCAGGTGGTGAGCACCCCCTTCCTGGAGGTATGCAAGCAGAGGCTCCGAATGGCAGGGACCCGGTAGAACAGACTTTGCTATCAGACGGGGACTGAGGTGGGTGTGGCCACCGCAGGCATGAGCATAGGCAGGTCTAGGAACAAGGTGGCCGAGTCCCAGGGATCAGGTGGGTGTCCCTGTCATGTTCCTCTCCAGTGCCCTGGACAGCGTTCTGCGCATCACCCAAGCTCCATCATGTCATGTTGAATGAAGACAGTCCTGGCATCGGAGAGGAAGATCTATTTCAACAAATAACTGCACACAAAATACGGTAATTATGCACGTGCTGATTGCGATGAAGGAGGGGTATAAGGCACTAGGAGAAGGGGCAGACAGGAAAGGCTTCTCTGACAAAAGGTCATCTTAGCTGAGGTCTGGAGGATGGATGGTGCTTGGTGAGGCAAAATTGGAAAAGAAAATCAGCATGCGTGTAAGCCCTCATGTAGCTGGAGCAAGGCTAGTCTGAGGGCATGAGAGGTCAGTGTGACAAGAGAAGGGCCAGGGGAAGAGGGGCAAAGGGGAGCCTGGCAGGAGCCTTCAAGGCTCCTGAGGACAGTGGGAGCCACAGAAGGTTTGAAGCTGGGGAACGACATGGTCATATTTGTGTTTTAGAACAATCCAGCTGGCTGTCCACTGCAGAATAAATGGGAGGCAGGAGGTGGGGAGGCCACTAAAGGGTTGGGTTGTCAGTTGGAGGGCAGTCATGGGGCCTGGACTTGGGTGTGGTGGTGGAGCTGGCCACAAGAGGAGCAAGAAGGGGGCTGGGCAGCCAGAGTCCAGGTGACAGATGGAATAGCTGTGAGCTGGGTCTCCTTCCACTACCCTACGGTTAATAAAGAAGGGAGGTCCAGGCAAGGTGCCAGGGTCCTTCCACACCAGGGGCCATGCCAACTGCGTAAACAGCAGTGGACACATGATATTCCTTAAAAACAAAATCCTGATTCATTCACATTCCCTGTTGTTTACCCAAGGTGTTTGTTTTTTTCTCCTGGGCTATTTCAGGTCTGACAGGTTTGCGGGGAGAGCAGAGCTGGGACTCAGAGCCAACTGGGAGGGAGAGGGACCAATGGGGCAAGGAATGGCTCATGCTCCTCCTTACAAAGCCAGGAAGGGTCCTGGCCTGGGCCCCTATTGTATGTTCTGGGGCAAATCCCTTCCTTTCTCCAGACTGCTGTCCAAGCTCTGGACCCTTCTGGACCCTTCCTTTCAAAGTAAAGTATTAGTCTTTACCTTTGGGTCCTAGTTTCTAATGTGCTTTAGGGTGGGGTGGGGCGGGGCAGCCCCGAAGGGAGGCAGTTCGGCAGAAGCCACTTCCTGACAAAGGACAGATGAATCAGGGGCTGTAGGTGGCATTCTCTGCCTGGGAGGGGGCAGGCCCAGCAAGTGGGCATGAGGAGCCTTCCCTCTCTGCTCCAGATCTGGAACATTCATTCCTCTTCTCTGTCCACATGCCTGGTATCTTCCACCGGGCTCCAGGGCCTGGGCCAAGGGAAGAGTGTGGGAGAGCTGGTGGATAGATATGATATCCAGAGCCCTAGGAAAAAAAGCAGAGACACCCCCCACCCCCACCCCACCCAACCTTGCTGTGTTGAGAAGTTCCTTTTTTTTTTTTTTTAAGATCTTATTTATTTATTTGAGAGAGAGAGGGAAAGAGAAATCACCAGCAGGGCAGGCGGAAGGGGGCAGAGGGAAAGGGAGAAGCAGGCTCCCCATTGAGCAGGGAGCCCGAGCAGGGCTTGATCCCTGGGATCATGACCTGAGCAGAAGGCAGACGTTTAACCAACTGAGCCACCCAGGCACCCCGAGAAATTCTTCCTTATAGAAAGAGCTCTTAAAAACCAATAAGAAAAAAGATATACATTCTTACACAAAAGCAGGCAGAAGATATGAATAGTAAAAACCACAGAGCCAAGAAATGTATGAAAACATGCTTTAATTTATTCAAAACTAAAAACTGAATAGTAAAACAGCTTCAAGTGTAGGGGTAGGGGTTCCTAGCTTTTCAGAGTTGAGAAATTCTCCTGATGTCTAATTTCCTGAAATCTTTTCCTCTTCCTCATATAGTACTGATGACTATATTCATTTTTCTTTCCTTTAAAAAAATAAGTCCTTCCTCCACCCAAAGATCACAGCTGGCCTGACTTATTAACATAAAGTAGTGGAGAGCTGAGAACTTTTTTTTTTTAAGATTTACTTATTTATTTGAGAGAGAGAGAGAGGGGCAGAGGGAGAAGGAGAGAGAGAATCTCAAGCATGGGGAGCCCGACATGGGGCTCCATCCCATGACCCTGAGATCACGACCTGAGCTGAAAGCAAGAGTTGGACGTCTAACCAACTGAGTCACTCAGGCGCCCTGAGAGATGAGAACTTTTTTTTTTTTTAGATTTTATTTATTTATTTGGCAGAGAGAGACACAGCGAGAGAGGGAACACAAGCAGGGGGAGTGGGAGAGGGAGAAGCAGGCTTCCCGCGGAGCAGGGAGCCCGATGCGGGGCTCGATCCCAGGACCCTGGGATCATGACCTAAGCCAAAGGCAGACGCTCAATGCCTGAGCCACCCAGGTGCCCCCGAGAACGTTTTAAGATTTATTTATTTATTTATTAGAGAGAGAGAGAGTGCATGCGCGACTAGCAGGGGGAGGGACAGAGGGAGAGAGATCAGGGAAGCCGACTTCCCACTGAACAGGGAGCCCGACTTGGGGCTCCATCTCAGGATGCTGAGATCATGACCTGAGCTGAAACCACGAGTTGGATGCTTAACTGACTGAGCCACCCAGGTGCCCAGAGAACTTTTAAAGAAGTTTACAATAGTCTCAGAATAAAGTAAAAAACCCTATGTTCTGGACACTCGAGGAGCCTCCCATCTGGTCCCACCTGTCCATGGCAGGGGCCCCTCTCTCCTCTTCCCTTGGACTAGCCCCTGCGCCAGTCATGACTCATCTCCCTTGCCTTTGTTCATACTGACACCTTTACTTGGCGTGCCCTCTCTAGGCCTACCTACCCAGCATTGAAGTAAGGGTTGCTATGTGCATCCGATGGAATATTATCTTTTGAAAATCCTTACAATTGGTAATTCTTCCAATAAAGTAGTTGTTAGGGCTGTCGGATGAGGTAGGAAATGCCTTTGGTATGATACCTGGCAAGTGGCATGAGGTCCATGAATGGTGGCCATCCCTGGATCTTCATCGAATAGGCTTCTTCTCGCCAATCAGATCTCCAAGTGTCATCTCCCAGACTGCCTTCCTAGGTGGCACCCCCACTCCCGTCACTTTAATCCCTCATCCTATTTTATCTTAATGCTTATCCTTTCTGAATCATCTTATGTACTGCCTTTCTCCCTCCAGCAGGAGAACATAGCTTCTGCAAGGGCAGGAATCTTGACTACCTGGTATGCTGATACATCCCCAACACCTGCAACAGCGCCTGACACACAGCTGGAGCTCCATATATTCACTTACCATTTCAAAATCAACTTTACTGGGGTGCCTGGGTGGCTCAGTCCGTTCAACGTCCGACTTCGGCTCCGTTCATGATCCTAAGTCGGACTCCCTGCTCAGCAGGGAGTCTGCTTCTCCCTCTCCCTCTACCCCTCCTCCATGCTTGTGCTCTCTCTCAAATAAGTAAATAAAACCTTTCAAGAAAATAAACTTTATCGAAGTATAATTTACAGGCCACAAAATGCATCCATTTAAAGTTTTATAGTTTGGTGAGTTTTTTTGTTTTTGTTTTGTTCTGTTTTTAAGTTTTACTGAATCCAGTTGATTTCTTTTTTTTTTTTTTTAAGTAAGCTCTACGCCCATCGTGAGGCTTGAACTCAGGACCCCAAGATTAAGAGTCACACAGTCTACCGACTGAGCCAGCCAGGCGCCCCTAGTTTGGTGAGGTCTGACAAACGTGTACTCCTACATTACCAGCACCCCAGTCAAGGCATAGACCATTTCCAACCTCCCTCAAAATCCCCCTCTGACTTTTTTTTGCAGTCAATTCCCCTCCACTCCACCCCTAGGTAAAATGTGTGTGTGTGTGTGTGTGTGAACTGAATGCATTTTGAATTGGGACTGGTCCCAAGGTCGGGGGGGAGCTATTCACATGTGCACACAGCATTCTATAGTTTACAATGCCTTTCTACTTTCATGATCTCATTTGCTTTTCACATACGAGGCCATGGATGCTCAGACAGACTAGGTGACATGTGACAGAGAGTCTCCAAAGCCAAGAAGTGGGGGGCAGGGCTGGGCTAGGGGCCTGGCATCCTGGGCCGTTTGTGGGTACTCCAGGCTGACAGGCCCAGGTGTACCATAAAGGCTGGCAAAAGGCTGCTTGTGGTCCCCACCTCTGTCCCAACTGGCCCAGGCGTCCAGTCTGACTAAGATGCCCTGGGGTGTCCAGATGCCAGCTGTACACCCAGGGCAAGCAAGCCTTTCCAGTCCCTATAGTTTGGGCTGTGGGGAAAAATGAAACGAGGCTAGCAGCCTCTCTTGTTTCTGATTACTTCTGTCTGGTTGCTCAAAGAGAACAGACAGACACTGGGTGTCAGGAGACTTGACTTCTGGCTGGGTTCTGCCTCTGCCTTGCTGTGTTACTTTGGCAAGTCACTTTCCTTCTCTGGGCCTCAGTCTCCATCTCTGTAGAGGAAACAAGTCATCCCTGCCAGCTTGACTTCAACTCCACCTGATGACTCTGTTGCGTGAATCTGTCCTGCTCTTCAAAGACTGGCCTATGCCTGTGCTCTCTCCACTCCCTGGAATGCTGTTCTCCAATGTCTGCTGTCAAAATTCTGGTTTTTCTACTTGTAGTTCAGGTGCTCATCCCTCTGTGATTTCCCTCAAAATGGAATGTTCTGCTCCTTTCTCTAGTTTCTATATGCTCTTGAGGGCAGGGACTGTGATTAACAATGAGAGAATGGTGGGTTCTATGTATTGAGATGACCAATCTTGTGCCAGGCACTGTGCCGGTCACTTTGTTATGTGCTTTAATCCTCACAACAAAGTGTCATTATTCTCATTTGACAGATAAGGAAACTGAGGTTCAGAATAATGCCACTTGTCCTGGGTCACAGAGCCAGTAGGACGGCTTGGGCAACTTCTCTTTCCCCAACCCCAGCATTTTTTTTTTTTTTTAAGTTTTCTTTAAGTACTCTACACCCCAGGTGGGGCTCAAACTCAGGACCCAGGATTAAGAGTCCTCCGCTGGTGGGACTGAGCCAGCCAGCCACCCACCCTGCCCCCACCCCCGCATCTTGCAGAGGGCCTAGCAAGCAGGTATTTATCACCTGTATGAGGAATGACCAGTTAAGCCACTGACTGCCTGAATCAGCACCAGTATCACATTAATCAGCTTCAAACCTACCTCTGGTAGTGTGGACAGGACTAAAGTACCTGTGCTCAGGAATGCTAACTTTTATTACCACCATTCTTTGCCTTTGTCACACCCACAGTGAGAACTGCCCAATCATAGGGTGGGATACATGTGTGGTGAGTACTCGGTCACCAGGGTAAGCAAGCAGAAACTGGATGACCTTTCGGATGCAGTAAGGGGAAGTCTGAGCATCAGCAGCCAAGGAAGGCCTCCACCACCCCCATCCATGATTTTGGGGATCCCAGTTGGTAATCTGTTTCCCCTCCTGGCTTGGGAGGTGGCGAGGGTAGGATTGGAATACATTCCTGTGGTACCAGGACCCACCCATGCTCAGCCCCGCAGGCCTGATTGATACCCACAGACCATGAAGGCCCGTGGGTTTTGAACCTTTTACAAACTGGAAACTTCTATTGTTTATTCCATTCCTGACCTGCCCTGTCCCACAAGCCACCTCCCGAGTGAACTCCCCATCTGCTGGGCCTGAGGAATGTCCGCCTGGCCCTGGCACCGGGGGTGCCTTCTGGGCCTCCGAGCCCTCCTTGCCACCTCCCCTTTCCCTGCACTATTGTGCAAGACAGGCGGGCACACCTCTGGGGCAGGTCGGATCAAGGCCAGGAACTTCCTGAGAGCGGGAGGCGGCGGGCGGGGCGGGAGGAGTGCGGTGCGAACGCCGAGTTCCCGCACTTCAGCCTCGGCGTCCCCTACCAGTTCCCCACGACCTGCTCGGCGTGATTCTCTTCCCGCGCGGAGAGGGGAGGAGGTGACCCCAGGCTGGAGCCCCCCAGGGCACTCCCCGTTCTTTGAGATGCCCCCACCCGCCCCATCTCTTTCTTCGGTTCGGTCTGGGTCCGGTGCGCCCCTCAGTGCATCACTCCTCGCTCTCCCTCTCTCCGCCCGGTCTTTGTCCGGGTCTCGCCCGCAGTCCCGGCGTCCCCGGCGCCCCCCTGCCCTCCCGCCCGCGGCCGCGGCGGGGGCGGGGCTCGGCTCGGGGGGCGGGGCGGGGCGGGGCGGGGCGGGGCTGCTGC